>NW_019268519.1:95302-193624 GCF_002738365.1 Cucurbita moschata
TTTTTTTTTTTTTTTTTTTTTTTTTTTGTATGTTTTATATTATATATATATAAGTAAAATGTGATTTGGCTCTTAACCATTGCTTCATCATAATTTCCTATTAGCATACATTTCTTTGTATTGTTTAGTTAAAATTAAATTTATAATTACCAAAACTTAACTATATTTAATTAAAACCATATGTTTTATTGTAGTAAATAAAATATTATATATTCATTTAATTCACTAGCTTTAGATTTTTTACATTTTTTCATGCGCATGAACATTATTTTATGTAACCTTTATAATATTTGTATGGATATATCTATTAAGAACTTGAAATTATGAGAAAAATATTGACATAATATAATTATTAATTTTCGTATGATAGGATTACATTTAATTTTTGTAAATAATTAAAATTTTCAATTGGTTTTATTAAATTTATTTATTTGAGTATGATTATGAAGAGAGGGGGTAACTCTTTTAAAAAGGAGCAACTTTATTGGATAGAAGATTAATAAACCAAACACAGGAACATTCATGGAAAAATGTGGCTAATCACAAGAATTATAAATATAAATATAAAATAAAAATAAAATCATCCTGCCACATAATTTCTCCCTTCAAATTTGCATCGCCTTTTGGAAGATTTCCATGGCGGAAGCCGGAAGCCCCAAAAGAATATTTATACTCTTTCTTTCTTTCCCATGAGACAGGAACAGAATTACCTCTTTTTCCGGCAACGCCACCGGCCCTGAAAACACCGGCTCCCCCCACCCGAAGTCCGTCGTTTGAAAACCCAGCCTTGACCAAGTTGTTATCAACAAAGTCGCCGCCAGAGATGGCCTCGCTCTCGTGGTTTCGAAGTAATCGATGGCCGACCTCATGTAGCTATCTGTGATCATCTCCACCGCCTTCTGAACCACCCCCACCCCAAACGACAGTGGGTTTTCCAGAAGCTCGCCGGCGCTGCATAGTGAGTTGGTTAAAACGATGGCGTTTCCAGCGTACCCTTTTGGTATTGGGGGCTGAAATTTAGACCTTCCGTCGACGGCGAAGAGGAGCTTTGTTTGTTGATGGGGCTGCATTCTGAGAGCCTCTGTTCTTGCCCTCCACACAAACCCCGACAGCGCTTCAAATGTGGTGCACCTCGTCAAAACCCCATCTTCCAACGCTTGCTGTTTGAGCTTATTCAGCTTCTCCGGCTCAAAACAGAAGGACCTATAATGCATCTCTTGATCTCCATAAAGCTCGGAGGTGTTTGATATGTCTTCTATCTCAGCGAATTCGTGGTGGGGAAATTGGACCAGAGGAGGCTCTCGTGCTTTGAGAATGCTTCTATCTACAAACGGAGGGACGGCTAAAGGCAATCCCCTCGCAGTTTCACCCCACGAATTCACAAATTCCATTGCCGCAATCCCATCAAACATACAATGATTCAGACACAACCCCACAACGAATCCTCCACATTTGAACTTAGTCACCTGCCACATTGTAACATTGACGAAACCATTTGAACTTAGTCACCGAAGTTTGTATATAAGGAGGCAATAAATAAAGAGGTAGTTGTGAAACCTGTGCAACAAGAGGAGGCATCTGAAGTATGTTGGTAGCGCCAGGGATGTCATAAACAAGCTTGCCAAGAGTGTGGGGATCAGGCTTGGTTGTATCTCCAATGTCTTCAATGGAACAGTCCGCTTCAGCCTCCACAAACACAGCGCCCTCCGCCGTACAGTCCACAATAAGCTTCCTGTCGGGGCTGATGGTGAGCCGCCCAGCGAGGGGATAGTAATGAACAAGCACCTTGGAAAGAGCATCTTGAATGACTTGGGCAGCATCTTGGTTGCCTCTGGACTGTGAGGTAAAGCAGTAAATGGTGCGGACGATGACTGCAATGTTCTGGTCGAGGTTGGAGAGGAAGTAGAGACCATTTGGGGTCTCCTCTGCAGGAGTGATCAGAGTGGGCTGCTGCTGCTTGACGTTGAGTTGAGAAGCCTTTGTGCCGGAGTCCGCCATGTGACCCAAAATTCAAAGAGGAAGATTGTAGGAGGTGGGGGTTAGTAGGAAAGAGTGGAGTTGATATTATTATATATAAAGCAGAAGTAGGAAGCGAGATGGGTGGAGGTTGTGCCTAATTTCAGTCCACCACTCTGTTTTGTGTTTGTCCTGTTCTGAGAGTGGAGCGAGCCGGACTTGGTTTGGTTGGTGAGGGTTGGCGGCCCAACTCTCTCCACATACCCCCAAGGTCCCAAGCCCATCGCCGCCTTTTTTTTCTTTTTTCTTCAAGAGAACAAAAAAAGAAAACTTGTTGATCACCCACTTTCCCCTGCCAAATCAGCTCATTGTATTGACTATTCAGCGTGGGCTGTTCACCCACTTTCCCGCGCTAAATCAGCTTATTCTAGACATGGGCTGTGTAATTATATGTTTAATATATCATTAATTTATTCCATAGCCGCAAAACTAAAGATAATTTAGGATAAAATCCCATCTCCTTCAAGCCCTGTTATGAGAAACATATACATCAACTTCGCTATAGGAACTCACCATGAACAGCTTTGCATTATAATAATGTAAATTAGTAATCTATGGAGAGGGCTAAAATACAATTAGTTTGTGGGGGAAGGGGAAAAAAATGGGACTAAGCTAAGCTAAGGTAACATACAAAAATGCTAAATAATCGACACGATAATGATACGTGATACATGATACATTATACAGACGGTGGCAGAGATATGTAGACATTAACTGTAACAATCATACAAACAAACGGGGCTGGATGATCATCATTCAGGAATCCGTTCTGTGATGCTTTCTCAACTGAAAAGTAAGCATATTCCACTAAACAATCTCTAAGCATCCTTATCCTCGTCTTTGTCTTTGCCTTTGTCTTTGTCCGTCTCATCACCACCATCACCATCATCATCGGCTTCCTCTTCCTCTTCCTCATCCTCATCACTCATGTTATTTATCACATCTGTGATAATATCCTTCACCTCTGCTTTCCTATGCATCAAATCCACACCAAAGTGGGTACCTAATACAACACTTGCTATGTCAGCAAAATCAACACCCAATCTCTTTCATCAATATGTTGTAACAACACAAAACTTACCAAGTTGACTCAGAATGTCTGACAAAGTTGCCTGCACATGAAAAATATAAGAAAGTAAGAATTGACAATCGCATAATTTATTAACTATCCATACAACAATCCAACCTAACCGAAATTTGAACTTACAGTATTGAAATCCACTTGCTTCAGAATATTAACTACAACATCATGCATCTCCTCTCTGCTGGGTTCTTTCTTAACTTTCTTGCTGTTTTTTCCCTTGCCTGATATCATAGAGAAGGATAGCCATGAGTTCTCTTCCCAAAAATACAAGGATACCCAATAAAGTTCAAGTGCTTATTTCAAAATCATTGAAATGCTATACCCCTGATCTTAAACCACTAACTTCAACTAAGAAATAATTACTAGATAGGCCCCTTATCTTGTTTGAAACTAAAAAATTATGACGTTCCCCCCTCCCCCCGGGAAATAAAAAATAAGAGATTAGAAACTGAATGATCACAATAGTTAAAAGAGAAATGATTAGGAGCTAAGCATTTTACCTTGTTCTTCAACCAAAACCTTTGCAGGGGCTTTGCTTGTTCGTTTCTTGCCCGAAGATTTTTCCTTTACAGGCTTCTTTTCCTCAACTTTTTGCTTTTTTGACGTGCCCTTTGGTTTTGATGGTGAGCCAGCAGATTTTCCAGCATCAATTTTGTTTGAAGCTGAATTAGATGACTTTTTTGTGGATTTTGCAGCACCTTTGGCAGATTTTGCAGCAGTTTTCTTTGTAGAAGATTTTTCGACAAGTTTAGACCCAGAATCATCTTTGCCAGCCTTCTTGGATAAATTCTTCGGACTAGGCATTGGCTCTGGTGTCTTGTCATCCTCGTCTGATCTATCTTGTTCAATATTCTCTTCTTTCCATGCAGTCACATCGTCATCATTATTGCCATCCTTATCGTGAGAATCATCCTTCTCATTTGAAGTTTCAACTCTATCCTCCTCTTCCTCCTCAGCAACAGGCGACTGTTTTCTCTTCTTTGTAGGCTGTGATTTTTGTTTCTAGTGGGAAAATAAGTAATAATTTGTCAACTAACAGCAAGACAAAGGTTAGACACAAACTGGTAAATTCCCAAAAACATAAAAATGGAAAAGAGCCTTAACCCTCTATACTAAATAATGCACACCTCTATTTTAGCAAACAATCCCATAGGAGAGTAAATTGATGTCAATCCCATTATTCCCCTACGTGTGCAGTTGATATTTCAATGTTCTATACCAGCGAAGTTTTACCTTCATTTCATTGTACAATTTACATGTTCCTCTGGAAAAGTTTACATCTTTTTATTCACAAATGGGTTACCAGCCGTTGCCCGTTAACTAATTGCAAATCTGCTAGAGTTTCTTCTTCTCTTACATGTAGTAATATATAATCGCATGTTAAATAGCAGATCTCACAAAAGAAAACAATGTCAACAAAGTTGGGAATTTGAATCAGAACATTACAGAACCAACTAATCACTTTTGGACATTTGTATGCTGAATTCCCAATACATGCCAGGTATTCAAAAGTTCAATGTAACAATTGAACGATTTGGAAATTTCAAGGCATCAAACCCAAAGAAATGGAAAATTTTGATGCCATAAAAGAGTGTACAAATAAAACCATTAAATACTAAAGAATGAATACCTTAGCAGGTACTTCTGCAGAATCTCCAGAACCAACGACCTTTCCTGAACTGGCCCTCCGTCGCTTTCTGCCTTTCTGAAATACAGACAGACATCAAGCGTTTAACAGTAAACAATTGACGTTGCACAGAAAACAATGATTAAATAAAACCTGCTCCTTGTCAGCCAGCAAAACATCAGTTGTAGCATGTGGGGACTCCAAAAATTCTAATAACTTTGCTGAGAGTTCCTCCTGAAGACATAAGACCAGAAAAATTTGAGACAGAACAAAAAGCTTCAACACATGCTATAGTAAAGATATTGGCTCTAATTCTTGCCTTCTTTACAGTGGTTTTGTTTATTGGGATATTTAGCACATCACAAAAATCCACCAATTTTTCTTTGACGCACTTCTCAAGCTTCTCCTTTACCCTTGACCTATGTTTTTCCTGTCAACAACACATGAACACATGAACCAAAAATACGTATACAGCTGCAAAATGAGAAATTAATACTACATTTTCAATTGAGGTCATATTACAACACATCCTTATAAGAAAGACAGTAAAAGGTAGATAATGAAATACCTCATTATCAATCCAAACATAACCTGAAAACTGGCTTATATTCCTCTTCAAGGTTTGAGCCTGCATAAAATAGGCATTCCAATATGCATAAAAAATTTACTACAAAACACTAACAAAGTAAAGATAGAATGGATAATTAAAAATGAAACATTGCAACAACAAAATAGCTGCAAAGAAAAAAAATATATATATTTTTATCACCTTTGCTTTCTTTCCAAACAGAATTGTATGTAGTAGCTGCAGATTGTCATCAGCTTTTCTCTTTGACAGTTTGAAAGCCACTAAAATAGTTTTCATTGTTAGCTACAAAGGATAAGTACATTCAAAAGACCACAGTAGGTTTACAAGAGAAATTCCAGACAGCATTAGTTTTGAAGCCCAGAACTATGCAATTTGCTCGAGGCAAGGCAGATTCTCACAAGATCAGACTCGGACATGATAAGACTGATGAACCACTACACCATTTTAGCATACAAGCTAAAAAAATGTTTTGAACTATATAAAAACACGCAAACACTCAGTCAACACATGCATGAATACTTCTAAGACGTTTACTAATGGTCTCCAAACCAATTGAATTTGAACATTTGACCAACCTAGGGTGGCTTATCGTAACAGTTTCAAATTTCTAAGTCCTTTCACATCTACAGACAATTTCCCCCTTAACAAGCATAATCATTCAAGGATTCCTAGAGTCTATGATATAACTGCCCAGATTGAGTTGTATTGCACTTGAAAACCAAACACAAGCGATGTCAGATAAAAAAAAATGGAGACATAGGGCAATAATGCACTGAAAACCGTCAAAAGAAGCTGCACTGGAAAAGTTAAACAACAGATAGAACGACAATCCAATGGTGAGATGAAGAAGAAATATATCAGTACCAAAAATAAAGTAAGAGATGGTGTTAAATATAATAGAACAGTCTGCACTCGACTGATCGAGCAGATTAACAGATCACGTGAGTTAAAGGTAAAAATATAAGAATTCTGCAAAAACAACGGCCACGACAAGGACTAGAAGAAGACGCCATAGTTGAAACAATGATAAATATAAGAGTGGCAGGAGACAAGACTAGCCCACGTCAACTACTAAAGAACAGCAAGCATTTATCTGAATTGAGATGGAAAGTATTACATGACAATCAAGACATACCATTTGGAATATCCTTGAGGCTAGAGCCGCGGCCCTGAGACACAAGAAGCGCAATTTAAGAAAAAAAAAAGGCTCCCCAGACGTCAAGAAAACATACAATGAACACCGACATACCGTCTCAATTGAGAGAACTTTGCTTGCAGAAGACCTCCCCAGTCTGCCTGGGGATGGCGCGGAATACCGCTCTACTGTCTTTCTCTCCCTGGCTGGCCTCTCAATTGTCGGCGTGACCGGGTCTTTTAACTCTATCTTCTCGGCAGATTTCTTCCTGGATTTGGCAGATGTTCTTTTATCCTTCTTCGTATCTGTCTTGGGTTCCTCACTTCCTTCCTCCTCTGCGCTGACTTCGCCTTTCTTGTCGACAGTCTTATCTTCGGAATTGTCATTAGCAGCAGTGCCCTGTTCCACAGCCGATTCAAGAATTTCCGGGTCGCGCTTCTGCTCGTTAATCTCCTCGGGCTTAGAATCACCATTTAGCTCTTCAGGACGGCCCTCCACAGTAGAAGCTTCTGCTATGACAGCCACGTCAGTGTCTTCTTTTTCCGGGTCTTCGGGTTGGTTAGTGTGATGCTGTTTCCCCTGGACAGGAGGAGCTTCATCCTCTGGTTTGTTATGTTGCAGGTGTTGAGACGCCATGGAAGTTGGAAAGAAGAGAAAACCTGAGAATTAGTGGAAGAGAGAAGTAGAGAAGCAGAAAGTGGGGAAAGAGTTGGGATTGGGAACTGGGGAGAAACCCTCGAAGGAGAGAGAGGGATTTTGGAGTGAGAAGGCGTAGAAAGAGAGAGAGAGACGGAGATGGGATCGGGTCGGGGGAATTGAGTTAGTTGTTCGGAGTGGCAAATGAAATGTGAGTAGGGCGGGGAGAAGAAGCGGGCTTTTAGAAATTTACAACCCAAAACTCAAAATTTTAGCGCTCTCTTTAATGTCAGTGCATCACAATCAGTGTTCTTCTATTCTTTAACGTCGATCGCTCGCGCTTACAGATATTTATAATTTTGGTTGTACACGCGCGCACACATATATCTTGTTTAATAAATTTTAACTTAAATGCATGCCCTTCCAAATGTAGTTATGAATATTACATGCACTAAAAGTTAACTAACCCATCATTTATCTACTATGCAATTGTATCCTAAAAAAGGTTATTGAGAACGATGACTAATTTAGATGGGAGAGAATGTCACAATTATAATAGGAGGTTGTGACTTCACGTGCAGACAATACAAAGTGGTGACACGAAAGTTGCGCCCAACTGGGCACGCAAGGCCTAAGACAAGATGAGTATCGTGACGCGACTAAAGAGGACGATAAATTATCCAACACCCCATAGAAAGTGTGCATTGAAGCTAAATTGAGGCGTAAACAAGATAGAGATAATGATGTCAATATCAAAGACGAACTTGATAAAGGTCAAATAAGGCCCCAAATCTTAAACTCAAAAGTTGGAGTTTTGGTATGAATTAAGCCGATCTATATGAAATATAAATGCTAGCCAAATTTTCTGTTGATCATACCCTCAATGGACACTCCACAGGACCGTATGACCCTTCACCAATATCATGTCTATAACTCATGTACCAAATGTGTCTCATAAATCACTATAGGGGGAGGTATGAAGTCAGCTCTCCACTGCCCCTGGGCTCCATGGCCTAAGCGAGCTATCTTGTGTGGACACACATGTTTGTCATAGCGTGGACAAGCGTTGTTAGACGAGTGCATTAGACATCTTCTTTTGAAACGAGTTTTTAAAAAACAGTGTCGGACGACACAAGTACATCCAACGTATGTGTCGAAGGTTGATATATGCACTCGATATCTAATACGATATCCATAAATGACTCAGCATGGATATGGAAGGGTTCATGCCTCGATATAACCCATATGGATGAATGTTCGGGATGTCCCATTGATATGATCGGCTCATGAGTCGATTCTCAATAGATATGTCCAAGCAAGCTACGATGGCTGATGACATCCCAAAACTTAAGATGATATCATAATATGCAGGTCATGTTGCTCATATCCAAGATGACGAGTTAAGATGTGACGTTGCACATGAATGACCTTGACTTAGAGTAGAGGTAAAGTCGAACAAGATGAGTTGGTTAGTCATTTTTTCTTTATAGAAAATCCTCCAGTTTTGGGTATAATTGCAAAACTTACTAAAAAGTAATCATTTATATGTTTATGTGGTCGCCCTTACCACATTGAGGATTGACAATGACAAAGGGTAAGAGTGAAGAAGAGAGGGTAACAGGTACAGAAAGTAAGAGAAATGTGGGGTTAGGCAGAGACCGTCATATTAACTCTCTTACATCGCAGTAATACTAGAATGAAAAGACGTGCAACTTATACACAGTTTTGGATGAATTGAAATTCTTTAAACTGTCTATATACAAAGCCAATACCAATTATTTTCGCACACCATACGAAAACAAGAGACATGTGTACCAGTTAGTGAATCAACGCATCAGGAGAATTGCTTCCCAAACCATGTTTCTTAATCTGCAGCCTCACGAATCTTTCATACAAGAAAGCTGCACCTGTGGCAGAACCAGCCATGCCCCAAATACCAATTTCACCCAATACCAAACTGCTATCCTGCAACGCAAATAATGAAGCTGTCACTGTTCTTTCAGCCACGAATTAAAACCATGTTATTGAAAACAAAAAGGGGGGAATCTAGAATTTCCACTCACCACTCTAACAAAGGTTGCAGAACAACCATCTCCGTGAGAGTGAGAAAGGAATAGATGATCCAGTAAGCCAACCACTGCTCATCGTCCAATTTCGATGTTATTGAAAACAGAGATCACAAATTAATTAGCCAAAAAAGAAAAAGAAAAGGAAAACCCTCATATAAAAAACAATAATTCTTCTTTCCTCGCGTGTCTTTGAATTTAGCACCAATTCGTTGAAATATTATTGTTAAGTTAAAACTTAAAACTTTGATTACCCCATCTTAATTCACATGTTCCTTCTTTTCCTGCTGGTCCTGGTCGGTGAACTTGTCCACTCCTCTGTCGTAACACCATTTGACCGACCCCCCACCCCCTGCGCTTTCCTGCTCACCATTCTTGCCTCCAGATTCAATGCGTACTTATTTACCTAACAAATTTCTATACCTTAATTCTATTTGCTTAGTAGTTTCGGAAGTATTTTAAGATTATCATTTACGGTGGGAAAATATTACTCAAGACATTGCATGGCTCTTTTTTTCCTTCAAGCGAAGAACAAGAGACGTGGTTTAAAACAATTTCTTGTTTTTCATTCTCTATTGTTTTCACTGAGAAAGAAACATAAATATGTTAAAGCTACTAACGAAAAACAGGGCAGCAACTGCATTTCAAAGGTAAAACAAAACCTGCTTTCACTTTATGGGGTGCTTCCGTTGATGAAACCTTCTTTACGACCTTCAAAGCCAGGACGCATAAGTTTCTTCTCCCTCTTTGTAATTCGCCGCATCTTCTTATCATGAATTTTCTGTGAAATGTTTTCTGACCTCTTTTGTTGTCTTTCTGCTTTCATCTTCTGGGTTGTTTCAATCCTATCCTTCCATTTCTCGACATTCTTTAGCTGCTGTTTCTTTTCCTTCTTTAAGCTCTTCATCAGGAGTTTTGGATCATCGTGAACCTTAGCCCCCGCAGCTCTACTTGTGGCTGCTTTCCAAGAATGCTTCTTTGAGATTATCTCGCCTTTCTCAGGATCTCTCTTTGCTTCGTCTAATTTTTTAGCTCTTTCAAGCTCCTCCAACTTGGAGAGCTTTCTCTTCTTTTTCTTCCCATGCTCTTCTTCAGTCCCGAGTTTGACATGACTGAATGCAAGTTCTTTAGAGGCTTCGTCTACATTCTTCTCCACTTCATCTCTTGAGTGGTGGCCTGCTAATTTCTTTTCCTCGGGCCCATGTTCTCTCTTGCGTTTCTTCTGAATAAGTTCCCTCCTCTCATTTCTTTCATTCCTCTTCTTTTCCCTATTCGAACATCCTGTATTTCTATTTGCTCGGAACTCTTCAATCTTTCGATGAAGACGTTGTCGAAGCTCTTCATATGTAACTGATTGAACATCACCATCCAACCCAGACGTTACTGGCTTAACATCCATTTCATTATCATCACTTTCATCTTTTAACTTGTTCTTTTCCAAGTTTTGCTTCAGCAAATCAAGGGTTGATCTAGCTGACTTTTCAGGATCCATTCGATCTCTTCGAGCTTTCTTAAGATTTTCCTTTGATTCCTTCTTAGCCAAAGCCTTCTCAGTGTTGCTAAGGCCCTGAAACCAAGGTTTGTCATTTTCGTCATTAGGTAAGTAGAATCTTGCAGGGATGAGCTCCACTAACTTGTCGAAGAACATTGCATGCTGATGAATGATAGACTTCAAATCAACAATAGTAGAGACGGAAGTTGTAGCTGTCTTCGACTTTTTGCTTTTCATCTGCAGAATTAATCTCACCACTTAGTCCAAAAATTATTCACTTAGTTACAACCAGAGATAAGGAAAACAAACTTTCACCAAAAGAAAATGTACAAACTGAGATAACGAACAAGTAAAAGACGTGAGAATATCAGGAAGTAGGCATTCTTCACTTCCGTATCTTTCGCTAATTGCAGCAACACAAATAAACAATGGAGACCATGTGGTAGAGCAAGTGAATGAAATTTTTTGACACACAATTTTCACATTTCTCCAATATTCATGAAGTCCAAGGCGGAGTAATAAACAAGCATTCAGTAACAAAAATAAAGAACTCATTCCTAGAGTGCTCCTAGCTTGGTGTCAATATAAAACAACGTTTACGTTCAATAAAGTTGGTTGCTTCAATTGTCTACTACAGTTGCAAGATGCCGAAAAACTACGAAAAGGAATCGAAGTAAGAATCAATCAACCACGGATACTTTAGCTTGGGTCGTGTATCTATGTGCAGTTCACGAAGAACAGCCCAATACTCATTGAATATGCGTCCCTACATTTAATTAGTATATTAGATTCATGTCAAACACTTGTCAAAGAGTTGAGATGGTGTTGGATATTTGAAACATAGCGCTGGACTAAAATTGACAATTCTCGCATTTATTAATTTACTTTCGTTCCAAAACTGGAATGGAATACATAGGAGAACAATAGTAAATTTTGAGTGTGGAAATATAAGATTTCTTTTTTTCTTTAAAAATAGGTGCAGAACATACCCGATTTAATTGTGTCTCTAAGATGTTATATAAAATTTTAAAAATAAAAAACAAGTAGCTGGAGTTCGGGTTGATGCTTTGAAAATTAGGTTGATGCCTCCAGTCAACTAACTAATTATTTCGTCATAAACAAACGAACACAAATCAACTAGATTCTCGGAGAAAAGAAAACTGTAAATGCAAGTGCTGGCTCCTGCTATTAGTTCAGCAGAAACAGTGATTGTTAAAAAGCCTACCTTGACGAAGAGCTTGAGATAGATTTCGTCGGAGTAGGAGCGGGCCACCCGATCTTCTTGTTCTCGCCTGTTGCCACCAGATCAAAACCGCTGTAAGACAAACAACATGCAATTCAGACATTGACGTACGCCATTGAACGCAAAACGGGAGGGAGAAGGAAAGAGATGGACCATTGGAGCTATTAGTGGAGGCCGTAGAGTCTGTCCTATTGGGTGAAACAGGGAAGGGAGAAGGCAGCTAGGGTTTTCCAAAACCCCTTCGTTGGCCAATTTAGAATGGGGCGACGACGCCTTGCTACTCGAATGTGGCGCTAAACCCCTTCATTAGCTTATTCAACTATTTGATTCTTGTACCCCTACAGAAGTTAAATCTTAATCGTTCACGTGTACGATCAGATTTGTCTAGAAAAAAATACAGGGCTTTTCTTTTCTTTTGAGATAAATAACATGGTTTTTCTTTAATTTATCTTTTTATGGAAAATAATAAATTATAGCCGCGAATTAAAACTCAATTATATCCGCCAGTATACTTCTCCACGTTATTTTATTACAAATATAATACTTGTTTCAGATTTTATAAGCTACAAAATCTACTTGAATTTATTAGATTTTACTTAAATTTAAATTTTTTTATCAGATATCATTTTTATTTTTATTTTTATTAGGTGAAATATATTTATAATAAGTTGAATATAGTAATTGGAAAAAGAAAAAAAAGGAGGTTATACTTCGTTTCATGGAGGAAGTGGGTGTTCATAAAAAGCAAATTCAAAGAAAGTAGGAAACTTCATAACATAAGCCCCCATTACTCTATAACATATGATACCAAAATCCAGAGAATTCCACGGCTTCTATTTTCTTCATTTTACTTCACATCACGGAACACCCATTTGGATTCTCGTCGCTGAACATCTGGGGTGGATCTGCGTGCCCGATCACCGCCATATCCGCCGCCGAGTAAGCCATCGCCGGCGGATACGAATACATTTCCATTATGTGCCTTTCCGGGTTATTAAGGTGATGATATTCATTCTTCTTCACTTCCACCACCTTTACACCATCTTCCGCCGCCGGATCGCCTGCGGCTTTCTCCTCGACTTTACTTTCTTCATCCACCTTTTTCTCACTTTCGGCTCCCTCGCCGGCATCGCCTTTTTTCTCTTCCGCGTCTTCTTCTACAGTTTCTCCAGCATTATTACCCGGCGTAATTTCCGGCTCTTGCTTCACAATCGCCACGTGCTTTCCGGTTCTCCGGTGAACATATTCAACCAACGCCGCCGGATCGACGGCTCCTTTCACCGTGACCTGCGAGCTTTTTAGATCCGGGTCCACCGATTCAACACCTAACCAATTCAAATATCCAACTCGGATTATAAAAATTTAAAAAAAAAAAAAAAAGTGAAATTAAGTAATTTATAGAAGGAAAATTAAACCTTTCAGCCTTTTTATCCTTGTTTTGATTTCTTGAGCACAAGCCTCACAATGCATGTGAACTTCCAAGACGACAGTTGAAATCTGATGCTGCAAATTAAATAATTAAATATAAAATATATAGTGAGAAATAAAGAGTAGAAGTGGAAGAGAACCTGTGGTTTGTTGTCCTCTGTTTTGGGGCGGTCGATGGGTTCTAGGATTGGGGAGATCAACTCCACGCGTCTATGGCTTTTCCTCTGAAGTCTCTCCAAAATCTTCAACGGATCAGCCTTCTCCCCTTTCATTTTAACCACTACTCTCTGAGTTAAACAATCCGTCTCCACATTTTCAACCCCTAAAAAGTAACACAAAAAAGAACCAATCATTAATCTTTACAAACTTCAGTAAATATAATGACAGTAAAATCAAACCATGGAAGCCCTTGAGGCAGCGGCGGACCCTGCGCGCGCAGCCTTCGCAGTGCATAAAAACAGTGAGCACAATGTCCTGAATGGATGGTTGTTGGATGGGCTCTGGTTCTTTGGGTGGCTCCTCGGCTTTTGAGTCCTCCCCCATTGGAATGGATGGAGGCGGTCAGAGAAGAAGAAGAGCAAAGCAGTGGCACCGAGTTGGTAGGGCGTGGGGTCTTATAATGGGCAGAGGTTCATATTTAGGACACAAAATTCGGATCCTGCGGCTTTGTGTCGTTTGTGGGCATGTAGTAAGGGTACCACAGAGTTTGTGTTGTGTATGATGATGATGATATATGAAGAAAAAATAAAGAGGTTATAAATACAAGAACCCCAAATTAATGGAACATTTATTATCTTATTATTCCACTTCCTCACTTTTTTACCTCCCTTTTATTCATTACATATAAACAAACCAAATTCAATTTCTCACCACTGTATTAAATATCACGGATTCATTTCCTTTTATTATTTACTACTTTTAATAATAATTCAATGAATTTGTGTATTTATATTATTAAATGTCCTTCCTATGGACAGGATGTTGTCGGAAGGATATCTTTCTTTCTTTCTTTCTTTCTTTCTTTTTTTTAATTACCCATGGAAATACGTTAAATTTTAGTACTTTCATTTTAAATTTAGTTAGAATTTTTAAAAAACTCAATTACATTTTTTTTTTTTTAATCGAGTCGGTTGTTTTTTAGTTTACATTTTTACTTCAACCCGCGCTCTAATCACTTCCCTTATAATTTACATTGAATTTAATTTTTGCAAACAATTTTTTACGATAAAAGAATTTTGGATTTTTAGTTAAATTTTAAAAATAATATAAGATTTTATTGACTTTTATCTTTAAAAATATTTTTTAAAATAGACAATAAAAACAAATAAATTAATAGGTAAATCATAATTATTTAGTTTTTTTTTTTTTAATTATGTTTGCTTTCTCAATTATCTGCCATACGATATCTCTTAACAAAAGAATTTAAATTCTTAATCAAATTAATAATTTTTTAAAAACTATATATGTTTTCCCAAAATTAGCTGATTTTTAAAAAATACAAACAAAATAAGGAAATTATTTTTTTTTTCTTTTTAGGGAATATTTTCATGAAAAACGAGACTTAAGGTTACCTACTTCTAGGTTTTTTTTTTCTTTTTTCTATGGATAAAGAAGAAGACGAAGAAACTTAAGCTCACCTACTTCTTAGTAGGTTAATTTCCAATTTTATAAACAAAATTTCAATGAATCAATCATTTGGGGTTTTAATGAAATTGAATTTTAAAGCTTTTGTTCTCTTTATAAAAACAAAAATTATTATCAACTTTAAAAGTTTAATTAAACCCATCATTCTTCTAAAACATACTATTTTACCATTATGAATGCGTGCAAACAAAGTTCCAAACTTCCACGATTTGACACTCATAACACCTTATTTCTTACTTCTTCCCATCGTTGTAAGCATAATTCTTTTTAGGTAATTTTCTAACCTATTTTTTAAAAATTATTTTGTATTTGATTTTACGGATTAGTATTCTCAATCAACCAACTTAAATTTTCAAGTTGGTTCGAGAAAATCTCTAAATATAATAAATTATTATTATTTAGAATAGTTGAATAATGCAATATTGAATGTTTGAAGTGTACCGGTTGGCATAATCAATTTCCTTGACATCACAATTAAAAAGGAAGCAATAATTTATAAAACAGAGTGCTTTAATTAGGACCCCTACTCCAAATCTTCTAATTAATTTTGGCCCCCTAAATATAAGATTCTCTGCTCTTCTATTTTTCTCTTTTAACTAAATAATTGACCTCTTCAATTGCCACCTCCTCCTTTACACCTCCTCCTTTACACCTACACGCCCATGTGGATATCAAACTGTACACATCAGCTTGCATTTCTGATTTCTTTCCGCGTCCGAGACCCCTTCTAGATATTGCATTAACGTCAGCCACGTGGCATGTAATAATTTTACTTTCCTTATATTATTGAAAATTCCCCCACCTCCCGCCCAATTGCCCGGTTGTTGGGCTGGGCTTATCATCTTCAGTCCAACTCAGTAAGCCCATTAAACATCACTAACTTTTATACGATAGAGCCGAAACCAAATACCGAGTAGATATTGTTCTCTTTGGGCTATCATTTTCAGGCTCTTCCATTACACGTCTGCTAGTGAAAGATTTTCACACCCTTGTATTAGGTGTTTTGTTCTCCTCTCCAATCAATATGGGATATTCCTGTCACTTCTATGTTTAAAAAAAAAAGAAAAAAGAAAAATCATTAAGATAATAAGATAGGAAAGAATGCATGCCATTTCAAGTGAGATGTCCAAGATACAAGGGAAGAATGGACAATGCTTCTTTAACCTCACCAACCTGGACATTCATTTTTGTTATTTCTATCAAATATCGTAACTATAAATATTATTTGTCCTCCCCACTTGAGCAATCTCAAAAAACTATAATTTTATAAATGATATTAACTTTTTAACTACTTACCAAAGAGACAAGGAAAGCCCAAAAACAAGCAGTAGTTAAAAAAACACATATTTTAGAGAACGGTTAAACATTGGAAGGATGCAGATTGATGGGGGATTTTGAAATTATATGGTCCGCTTAGGGTCACGTGCCTCGGCTCTATTTGAACAACAATTTAAAATTAAAATTAAATTCATATTGTCCCTTTAAATAAAGTTTTAAGGGATTGTTTGGATATGCATAATGTTTAAAAAACTGAATGTAATATTCTGTTTGTTTATTACAAATTGGATCAATAATTTAAATTTGAATATAAAGTTGTAAAGTATGCAATAACATATGAGTATGAAATATATGTAGAGAAGAGGGTGGAATTATTATAGGAAGGGAACATTATTTGGTGGTTGAAAATAAAGGAAGGGCGACAGTGAAGCTCAAAATGGGTCAGGCTTACCTGACATTGGCATTTAAACCTTCCCTTTTTGGTGGTTGGGGTTGAGCATCTTTTTAATTCTTCTGTGTTCTTCGTTTTTACTCGCTTTATCTCACTGTATCGTCACTGATTTTAAACCCTCCCCCTTCCTCTTCTTTTACGATCGCGATTAACTTCTTCTTGCATTGCACCATTTTTCATTACAGGCATGCCTTGATGCTTCAGAACGGAGGATCATCGAAGCAGCCATTGGAAGAAGCATCAGAAGGTGAATGAACGGCTCAGGCAATTACAAGGTGTGTGTCTTTCCTTGAATTTTCCACTCATTTGATTTGTTTAATGCGTGTAGCGAGAGGTCATCAGCAAGAAGCATCAAAAGGAGTGGGGGCAGACAGCTCATCACCAGTTTCGGGCAAATAATTATAGTTTGCTTTCCCTTTCCCTTGAAAAAGGAAGAAACAATAAATATTGGCATGCTTTTCCTTTCTGGGGTTTGTAAGGAGCTTTCAAGTTTCAAGTTCCCATAAGAAATTTGATGGTGTGTGTGCATTTACCTTTTGTTTCTTGAGAATTGAAACCCCCACCCACCAAATAAAGAAAGAAAACATGCCAAGAAACGTGAAACACAATGGGGTAGGCCTATCCACTTGCTCTGCCTGTCTCCACCACCATCCATTTTTGAACAACTTCTCTCCTTTCCTTAGTTAGGCACCAAAAAGCTGTCTCTCAAGCTCCCACATCTTAAACACACCCTAACCAAGACGACTAAACAAACCACACCTAAATTCAAAAGAATCTGTATAAAGTAGGCGCCTCCTTTTGGCTGTTCATGGAGTTGAGGTTGCCCACTTTCTCTCAGTATAGACTGAAACACTCCTAACAATGATATCTTGTTGTTGACAGGTACAAACAGTGATTCTTCTTGGGTAATCTACAGCCCTAGCTTTTTATATGGGGTTTTCCCCCTTCTTTTTTGGCTAACAAACTTTAATTGCTTGGTGGAATCCTTGTCAGTGAATGAATGGTTGTGTAAAATAGGAACCCATTTGTCCTCTGCTGCTCTAGTCTGCAACTACTCTTCATCCTTCATTTTTATTTTAGTCTTCCTACTTATTATTCTTCTAATATCTGGAACTGCTAAAATCAAAGAGCCACAATCACCACTGATGTGATGTTTTTTGTGTTTGGTTTAAAAGACATGCAAATAACTGTGTTCTGTTTCTTGTATTGTTGGCTCCCTGTATATTAATTAGTGGGCTCTGTTCTTGTTTTATGCATTTCTTGTCGGTCATAAGGTACTTGATACTAGTTTTGTGGGCTTGGTTGCAAGTAAAATTCTCCAATTACTTGGGGATTCTTCTTACGCGGTTTTATCTCATGTTTTTTTTTTCGGTTTCTGTGTTCTTCAGGTGTTTAATTTAATGCATTCTTGAAGTCGTTATAGAAGAGCGATTCAAGCTCCGTAAAGGTGTTTTTTAAGTGGAAAAGAAGCAAATAACTAAAGAATTTCTGTATGGACTGGAACTTGAAGGCCCCATATTGGGATTTCACTCAATTAGAACACGATGCATCAAAGAACATTAATACAATAGGTGCATCCAGCAACTTTGTGGAACATAGGACGACAACTTCTAGAGATTTCTCGGTTGATTTGAAACTTGGTCAGGTCAGCCATCTTGGAACAAAATATACGGTCAACAAACTTAAAATGGCACCATCCCCTTCAGAACCATCCAAGAGGGCAAGAGGATGTGGGAACGGGGCTCAGCCGTTGTCTTGCCTTGTTGATGGATGCGTTTCAGACCTAAGCAACTATAGAGATTACCACAGGCGCCACAAGGTCTGCGAGCTCCATTCAAAGACTCCACAGGTCACAATTGGTGGCCTTAAACAAAGGTTCTGTCAGCAGTGTAGTAGGTAGTTTCTGGAGCATTAACATCAGCTTTTATGGTTTGAGTTTTAATAGGATTGTTAGGAGGGAGTCACGTTGGCTAATTTAGAGAATGATCGTGGGTTTATAAGTAAGGAATACATCTCTATTGTTATGAGTTCTTTTGGGAAGCTCAAAGCAAAGTGATGAAAGCTTAGGCTTAAAGTGGACAATATCGTAACATTGTGGAGATTCGTGATTCTTAATAAACAGTTTCTATGCATTCCCGTCTTATATCTAATTGCTCATTAATAGTGCTAGGTGCTCATTAATAGTCATTAATAGTTACACGCTGTACAGGTTCCATTCATTAGAGGAATTTGATGAAGGAAAGAGAAGCTGCAGGAAACGTCTGGATGGACACAATCGAAGGCGCCGGAAGCCACAGCCAGAGTCCCTATCTCATTACCAAGGTTTTTGATATGGATCCATCTTTATTTCCGTTGTGAACAGCAAATTCTTGCAGTTTTAACAAGCCATTTTCTGGTTTCAGGTTCCCCATTTATACCATTTTCTACCTCATATGTCTATCCATCATCTACAGCTGTTGCGAACCATTCATGGTGCGGAATTTCAAACACTAAGACAGATGCAAGCCTTCATACTCAGCAACACTCAACCCATTTCCCTGATAAACACCATATGTATCTTGGATCGTCATCTAATGATAGCATCCACAAAATTCCAAAGCAGGTCACATTTCTGCAAAGCGACAATCCGGAAACTTTGGTCTGCCAGCCCCTTGATTTTTCAGAAAATGCAGGCGGTCGGGGCAAATTGTTATTTGACAGATTTTCAAATCCAGGCCATGAATCGGATTGTGCTCTCTCTCTTCTGTCATCTTTGCAGACACGGTCATCAGGGGTTGGTTTAAGCCAACCCGACCAGGACTCTAATCTAATATCCTTC
Organism: Cucurbita moschata; assembly: GCF_002738365.1. NCBI lineage: Eukaryota > Viridiplantae > Streptophyta > Magnoliopsida > Cucurbitales > Cucurbitaceae > Cucurbita > Cucurbita moschata. Next base: position 114,810 of record NW_019268519.1, read on the forward strand.
ATGCAGCCATTAGATGTGAGCTTAGGACATCACAACAGCTTGGACCCACTTAATTCAGTTCTGAATGGCAGTGTGAGCAATGCAGATATCAGTTGCTCGAGAATGTTTCAGAGTGCTTCTGATGATGGAGGGAGAGAAGCTCCTCCACCACCATCCCTTCCTTTTCACTGGCAGTAAAATAGCTTCAGTGCACAAAAACTGATCTTTTGGCATAAAAAAGAATGAACAAACAGTGATTCTGTAAACTCGTGTCTCCATAATCTTGGTAAGGGTGTTCAATCTTTACTTAACAATGATACTTCTCTCATTTCAACTTCCATTACTTTGTGGAGCATTTTTCTTACCTGCTTTACAATGGCTTATTTGCATCTCAATGGTTTCATAAATATGACATGGGACCGTGGGAATCTTGGGTTGTCTCTCCTAGAATTGGGTTTCATTTTTAGGATCCTAATTGTTTACACTTCCATTGAATAAGAAACCCAGCTGTTTAGCAGTGTTCTTTTCAGAGCTTCCATGGCGGCTGAGTTTGAAACAACACCAGTTGCTGTCATATCTTGTCATGGTTTTAAACATACAACTATCAACAACAAATATAGCGAGTCAATGCCTAAAATAAGCACAAACTTTCCATCTGATCTTTTTGGTGGGAATGCCATTTTGATGTATTTTTTTAGTTAAAAGATCAATAATTGATGTAACCCAAAACAAAAACGAAGATCCACAATCTTAGTGCTAAATCCTAACATTAGCTAAAAGCTCACTTTTGGATGATGAATACATGGAAAGACCTAATATTACCTAAAAGCTCCCCTTTTAAATGGGGCTTCTGCTAGAAATGGACTTTCAGCCAGCTTCTTCGTGGATAACCCCATGTTAGGCCATCAAACCAAGACATCGCAGAATAGAGTTGATGCATAAAACTAATATAAGCAGACGATGGAAGGATGGAAAGGAAAGGTCATCGGACATTCCTTGAAACATGAACTCTTAACCAAGTTTCTATAATATCAGGGAAATGGCAGATGTAAAACCCAGATGGTCATTGGGAACAAACATATAAATAGTACTCATAAAACATACAACGGGAGATTTCAAATCATCGGTGGATTTTAATTATCCACAAGGAGTCTGAGTGTTAACATAAGCATCAATCATAAACTCTAATAAAACCCACTTGATCCTAAGTCGATGCAAGCAAAATCAGCATGAAATTAAGGAACCTGAAAGCTGGTATATGATTCGGAGGTATTTATTTTCCTCAACAAACAAAATGCAAAGATGAGAGAGAAGGCATATTGCATCATATGGTTATACCCAACGACTTCTTGAATTTCTCGACCTCCAAATATACTGTGGAGTAGGGAAGAAACTCTGAGAAATGTTCCTTGCTCAGGTCATTAATTGCAACAGCAAGTTTAGGAATTTCCAAGGTCTCCTCGTGGGTCAACGTCCTGACAAACCTTGCTGGGTTTCCTGCCCAAAGTTCACCACTGGGAATTCTCCTTCCTGGGGGAACTACAGACCCAGCTTCAAGAATTGAGTGTGTCTCCACCAGGGAACCTTCCATGAGAATGGAATGCTGTCCAATAATGCACTCCGGCTCAATGGTGCATGACCGCAACAGACTATATGCACCAATGGTGACGAATCTCTCTATGGATGTCTCTGCTGGCAGTCCTGATATTAACATATGGGGCAATTTAGACATAGCAGCACTAGAAAACATAAATATGTTACGAACTTAAAAGATGATGTAAGCGGCACTACAATTTTTAGTTCATCTTTATATCCAATCCAACCGCCTCTCACATACAATACGATATAGTGATCCTTTACCCCAAACTGACAACTGACTGGTTATAAATTAAGCACTTCGACCAAGCAAACTTGGTCAAATTAGATTACGTGAGCCCTTTTTTCCTCACTTAGAACTTCCTCACCTATTTCCCTCAAAGTATATGGTACTTCAAAAGAATAAAAACAAAATAAAGGTGAAAAATACACATTTTAAATAGCGAAGTTTCACATTTTGGACTGATCATATGAATAACAGAAACCAATTCAGTAAATTTGGGGTCTGGCTATTGTCCAGTTGTCACCGGACAAGACTGGATTTCAGCTCTTACAGAGAGCCAAAGAGAAGGGCTTAACAAGACAGAGAAGGAAATAGTTGAAGAATTGTGCACTTCACCACCAATCCTGAAAAATGCAACACCACGCGTTTGACAGAAAAGAAGTCAATGTATGAATATCATTTCGATAGGCAAAGGAAAACCCATACTCTAAAATATTTGTAGGCCAAACTTAGAAGTAGTGTGCACATAAGCCAAAGAGAGGAAAGGTGAAGCAACTTACAGCTTGCAGACTTGCACTATCTCTACCCGTCAGCCCTATATCGCCCTATCTGTATCTATTTGTCTCTATCTATCCAAGGGGCTTCTCTGTCTCCATTGTACTTCCCTCTTTGACTCTCTCTATTCATCACGCTGTCTCTCTAACCCGACTATCTTTTTCCTCCTCCCATTCTCTTTCTTTCTCTCCATCTCATCCTGTCTCTCTCTTTATCTGTTACTTTTCCCGTCTTTCGCCTTATCTCTCTTATCTCTTCGTAGCCCCCCCTCTATTGTTAAATGAAGTATGATCAATTACAATAATTCACATTATCATAGATATCAATGAAAATAAGCAAATTTTGGAAATCCCTGATACAGAACTACCTCCACTTGCAAGTTTAGCTCATAAAAAACAAGAGGTAAAAAAGGAATTGAAGGTCCAAGAAAATAGTGTAAATTAAGTTCATTATGTGGATCTAACTTTTGAGGAAGAGATGAAGAAGCATGACGTTTTTTATGATGTTAGATTACAGCTTAGTGCTATAATTATGACAGTTTTGCTTCTTGAATTGGAGCAATTTGAATACATGACCTTGAAATGAAACCATTTTATCATAAATTGGGAGCGGGAGGGTTGTTTCTGACAATTGATGAAAAGTCCAATATGTTGAACCAAGGTTTATTGAAGCAATCGGAGAACCGTATTTTAAACTGAATGGCTGTCTTATCCTGAAGTGAGGGTATCGAGGTTGAACACAAAGAGTTAACAATAAAGTAAGTAAAGAGGGTTTGATACATTATCAAGCTGGAGGGTTGGATGGAAGAGATACTAGATTGATTAACCTCTTGGTTAAAACTTAATATTCCTATAGGAACCGTGTTTATTGAGTATGCTATGCTTCACTGTATATGAAGAGTGGAGAACAATGCTTGGATTGATTGAAAATATTGTGGAGCATGTAGGGAGATTAACAGAAGAATATCAATCAGTTTCTCATTAAATATCAATCAGTTTCCCTTCAAGTCAATAAAGAATGCATAGAAATTAGGTCGTGTATTTCTCAGGGCCACTAACTCCAATTACTCGAATCTATTGAGTCTCCAGAAAACCAAAATCTAGACACTTAAATTGATTGTTTATCTACACTGCTACAGAGCAGGTACATAATTACATATTTTCTAAATAATTGTACAGATTCAATCACTATTCCCCTGGAATTGATAATTTAAGAAACAGAAAATTGCGTATGCAATTATCAGGAACCCTTTTCTCAACTACATACAGAACCGAGGAAAGCAATCACCAAACAACCAAATTCGATAAGAAACCAAAATCTGAAAATGATAGAGAAAAAAAACCAGATAAAAATATGTAAGTCGAAATGAACCTGTTGGAGAGGACCAAGCAGCATGAAGGACGCACCGTTCCTGTACATTAGAGCAAAACCCGACGGTGATCTTGTTGAGATCGCCGCGGAGAACGGAACCCGCCCAAACGGAGGCCCCGTCGCAGACGTTGACCTGTCCGGCGAGGACAACATTAGGCGCAACATAGGCGTCGACGGCAATTTTGGGGAGCCACTGGCCAAGCGGGATTATCTTTCTTTGACCTCTATAGTCCCACTTGACTCGATCCGGTGAGGGCGCAATCGTTTTCGACACTTCCGTCGACAAAGCGCGGCGGAGTTGATTAGTCGCAACCGCCGAGGCTATTGCCTTCCTGGAAAAGCGAGCTAGAGCTGCCATTTCAAGAGCAGAAGCGAGCGTGGTCTGCGATTCAGCTGATGGCAAGTCGGAGTGGGCGATACGATCACCTGGCTTTGTTGTTCAATGGGCCAAAGATGGGCCATCATATGGGCTTTAAACATAAATGGGCCGTAAACATAAATCGTTCTTTAGAAATTCGACTCTTCATATGAAGCAAAAGAATATGGATCATGTCTATATACATTTGAATTAGTTTCACGAATTTTTATGATCATGTCTATAATAGATTCATATTTTTACTTTTAGTTTTAGTATTTCATATAATTTGAACATGAATCATATAATTTCAAATACATAGTTCAAAAAGACATATACAACATATACAATAAGGCAATGCGATATATATTAATGAAATTGGTCCAAATTTCAACTAGAGAGCACCCTTGGAATTAAGACCATTTTATTTTTTGATTTTTTTTGGGGTAACGCATAAAATGAAATCTAAGAAGGTGCTCTTGGCTCATAACTAACAACCATCTCAAAATTCTGAAATTTTCTTCAGAGTTAAAAATTAAAATAATGTCATCGAATCAAAATCAGCCCTGAATAAGTTAGGGAGACAACAGTGTGATACCAAACAAACAAAGTAAAAAATTAATAATTCTGGAGGGAGAAGGAAAATTTCCCAAGTTGCATATTTGGGAGGGGAGGAGATGGTCCAAGTCATGAGGAAAAGCCAGCCACTGTCAGACCTACACCTAACCTACCTCTAATAATATCATGCAAAGCAATGCAATAATGCAATGAGAGGTTATTATGTTGTCAAGAACACACACCTCTTCATTCCTGCCCAAAATCAACAGACAAAATTTCCTCCGACACATCCAAAACCTCTTCTACTTCAACCTCTTTGGCTTCGTATTCCTCTTCCTCATCACTAGCTTCCCCATCCCGCAGTTTTTGCCGCAACTGCTTCTCTTCTTCATGCAATTTTTTCCATTCATTCACCCACTTCTCCCACTCCTCCTTCAACATCCTCCGCTTCTCCCGGTCCTGCTCGCTCAGCAGCATAGATACATCCTGATCTTCAGCCTCGTACTTCTTACTGTACTTCTTCAAATTCTTTGCTATCTCTTCCTCTTTCTCCGCACTCAACAAGGAAGGTGGTCTTGGCCGCCATGCGAACTGTCACAACCACATTTTTTAAAATCAGGGAATTCAACCACGACTCCAAAGAGTTCGCCATCATAAAGAATCTAAATCGACCTAATTTTTTGCAAGCATGCATATTCATGAATGATCATTAAAATTATAAACCTTCTGGTTCCTGTACAGCAACGAGATTACAAATATACAACAACCCCAAATAATTAAGGAACCTTTGAACTGAGTTTAAATAGAATAGATGACTTCGGGCTTAATGTCAGATTGCTAGTCCTTTTTTCTAATAATTAAAAACATATGACTTGCATAATATAATGGATAAGTTACCTGAAAGAAATGGTCCTTCAAGACTCGATACAACAGCTTTCCATTAAAGGACCATATGTTGAAACCATTTTCCATCTCGTGAACTGAAGTTACAGCAGTTGCAACATACCTGGGTACAGATGCAAACAACAACACAAACTCAGCTGCCGTGAACACAAGGCAAAACAGTCTGAAACAAGTTACAATGTGCAAATAAGGATGCCCCCTAAATTACCGTCCAGTAGGATCCCATTCAATATCAGTAGCCATGAAATGCTCAGCAGTTGCCATTGTCTCCAGCTCATCAACATTGTAGAATTCCAACTGTCCGTTGAAACCTTTCAGACCAGCCAGAATGATGAAGCGTCCAGAAGGTGACCAGAAAAGAGCATTGGCCTGCTTGCCTTTTAGAGTTGTAAGTTTTGATACTCGGCCACTGTTGTGAGTGCTTCGCATGGAGTAAAAGCTAATATCTGGCCTTGGGTTGTCACCATGAATAACTGCAAACCTATGACCCTTTGGCTCCCAGGCAAATGCAATGATCTTATCATTCTTATTCTCAAGCTCCAACACTTCAATAGGTATATCCCGCTCTTTTATGCGGAAAAGTTCAAACCCTGTGTATATGCTTTTCTTGGTCTTTGTATATCGGTCAACCTTGACAGCAAGATAGTCCCCATTGCTTTGCCAGTACATTTTGCAATCGCTAACACTGAAAAGATTTTTCTGTCTCAACTCCTCTTTGCTCGGGATTTGCACAAGACTCACCTAGAAACCGAAATAAGCCCATTCAAAAAATCTAAATTTGAAGATCAAAAGAATAGTGACACAAGCAGGCAGAGGAGTACTCACCCTAGCCGGTTGGTTTCCACCACCTAGCTCAGGAACAAAGAGTGCAATAATGGGATCGGTAGGGGACCAGCAGAAATCCATAACATTTTCAACCTTCAAAGATTTTTTGTCAATGAGGGAGAAAGTCTCTGTTTCATAGACAGAAATTACATTCTTCCCCATCCTGGCAAAGTATTTATCATCTTTCCCACCACCCCACCTGCAAAAAACAAGAAAATTTATATCATCGGCAATAAAAGAATATTCCGACCAACTTGACAAGCCAGAAAAGAGAAAAAGAGACAGAATGACATCCATGGGAAATATATATATACCTAAAAACAGGCCAAGATATGCCCGCAACACCACCAGTTCCTCCAATGGCAAAATCATCAGGACTTCCCTTGAAATCTCTCATAACTTTTCCAGTTCTTACATCAAAAATATTGATGACAATCCTCTGAAATAACATATGGTCAGCAATGATGGAAAGTTGTAAGCGTCCTTCACTCTAAATAAAATCTAGGAAAAAGAAAAAAGAAATCCTCACATTTGCATCACGAGGATTGCTGGGCTCATGGCTGCTGTAAGTAACCAGATATTTCTCACCAGGTGAAAAATCAATTAACTTAACCTGCATTTAGTATATTAAAAGCTTAAGGCCTTTGGAACATTGCCAAGCACTCTCAGAAGGTCGGGAGCAAAAAAACAATAACAAACCTGAGGATGGGCAAAGCGCATCAGACGGTTAAAGGTACCTGCTCCACCCCAAACTGCAGCACCCTGCCGGTGAATTGTGGCTAGGTAAGTCCCCAAGGGGGACCACTGCACATAACTCTCAGTCCAGAACTGTAACAAAAAAAAATATTTGATTAATCTAGGGATACCAGCCCAAGAGCAAAGATACCTAAGTGATGTTAATACTAAACAGATATACCAACGTCAACCAAAAATCTAACCAAGAGAGAATAGTAACTTCAGTTGTAATAACAAGGTCAACACTCAAGAAAGGCTAAAAATGATACTCACTGGACGCTTGTAGACAGGCTCAGGCTTTAAATGTCTAGCATCATTCCAGAAGACCTCAGTATCAGAACCAGAACGAATAAGTAACTGATCCCGTGCTTTTTCATCCATAAGCCACTGTTGAATATTTTCCTGAAATATTCACAAGTATAGGGCATCATGCATCCATGAGAGCAGAACTTGATCTAAAAAACCACAAATTACATATCCTCCCACGGTTCTTTTTCCCATATAAACTCTAATGTTCGGTTAACCATAGCTCCCAGTTAACCTTCATGTTGATCCATAAAACCCCCCATATTTCCTCAAGAAAACAAATCAGAAGAATTGTGGAAATGCAAAATTGAGTAAACTGCTACAGATAGCTTACCCCCGGAGTATATGGGTTACTTTCAGGAGGAGCCCACTCATCTGGGACTTTCATAAATCTGTCGAAGTCCTCAAACATATTAACAGCGAAAATATGTGCTCTATCCAACTTGTACCCATCAGTCTTCTCTTTGGCAAGCTCAGCCTCCTACAACATGACTGAAATTAAATGAGATACTCAATTCATGGACCTACAACATGACCGACATTAATATTATATACAAGAAAATCACAACAGAAAGCCCATGTAAAAACAACTATAGTAACGAATCTTTGTGAATAAAATAATAAAAATGCAAGGAACAGAAATGAAGGTAAACATATTCCTGAATGTAATACATGCCTAGTGGAAATCCAAAATATCACAATATCATTCAATGGCACACTTTCTGAACGCTACAAAAAGAAATATTTCAAGAACATTCTAATGAGGTATATTACCATTATTGCTATGCCAGAAAAATACTCGTAACTAAACACAAATGAGAGATTAGGAAGTAGGAGTAGATATATTCGTGAACATAAACTAAATCTATAGTACATACATTCCATCTCTAAATGAGAAAAAGAGTGACGGCATATATTATAAGGGACATGTATTGCCCCATTACAATGGATGGACTGTCAAGGTTGAAAGCAACTGCCAGTACCACCCAAAGGAACTAGAGTTGAGTTACCAGCTTGAAAGAGGTAAGATGAGGTTGCAAGTATCTGGCACTATGTTCGACTTCATCAAATGCAAGCAAGAACCAAAAGTGAGACGACGTTCATTTTTATCTTCATTATACTATCAGACATCGTTTCTCAGTAATATTACCTAATGTATACTTTGATATGATAAATATATAAAGTTTCGTATTATAATTAGCAGAGACAACACAAGATTGTGTGAGATAATGAGAAAGTACCTGTGGAGTGCCATACTCAATAAAGCAGTACCCTAAAGTTTTCTGTGTAGTAGGGTCAACAGGCATCCATAGGCCATCATCCTTGATAACTCCAATCTGTCCAAAAATTTTACGAACAACACCTTCGAGCTTCTCAAACTTCTCCGAAGGAACAACCGGAAGATTGCCAACAACTATAATGTTTCCGAAACCAGAATCAAACTCTAGACTCTCCTCTTGTAGAACCTCTTCATCATCACTGTACATATTTGCAAATAAATGAATGAATGTGAGCCATGAAATGAAAAAAACAGAAAAGAAACTAATAAATCCATCGAACTTCAAATCAAATAAAAACTCTTAAAGCCCTGGGGAGACTCGGAAAATGCAGATTAAGATACAAAATCAAACGATAAAAGTATAACGCTGTAACCTAATGATTCCAAAATCTTCGCCGGGAGGGAGACGAATAGACTCAAAATCAACTTGGGAAAGATCTATCCCAAGACGACCAGCCGTGTCCTCGATCTCTTTCATCAGCATCACGTCCGCCATGACGAACTAACTAATTGGGTCGGCGGCAAGAGACGGGTGAGTGGTAGATCTTTCACTGCAAGAGTTTCATGAACCCTAAGATCATTTTCGTAACAACAGAAAAATCTGAAAATATATTGAGGGAGAGAGGGAAAATAACCGACAGTTACGAGAAGAGTAGAGAGATGCCAGCGTTGGAGAGAGCAGCTAATCGGAGACGGCTAGAGGGAGGAGGCTGCACTGAGAGAGGGAGGAAGAGCATGAAAGGGTTAGGGTTTTTTGTTTTTGCTTTATTATTACTTTCCTTTTTCTTTTTCTTTTTCTTTTTTTTTTCTTTTTTACAACAAATGTGTATGGAAATTTTAACCTAGACTTAAAGGAGTAGTTTGTTTATTATTAGGTTTGTGTTTTCCATTTGATTTTTTATTCTAACTTGGCTGTTAAAAATATAATTATATACATTTTTTTAAGTAAATAGGTTTTTAATATTTGGTCATTCGTTTTTAGATAAGTTAAAAAATATCAAGTAATTGACAGGAACGGAAAGAGAGGGATTCGAACCCTCGGTACAAAATAAACTCGTATAACAGTTTAGCAATCCGATGATTTAGTCCACTCGACCATCTCTCCCCAAATTGAAAGGTTTTCTAAATCGCTATCAGTCAAATTCACTTGGACGTTAAATTTGAAATCTAATATCTAATATTGTTGAAAATGAAGATAAGTAGAATAAAAAAAGAAAAATCAACATTTCATCTCATGTATTGAAGCTTCTTGGACTAGACATACACAAATAAAAAATCTAGAGGCGGTAAAGTTGTAGAGAGATTGCTCTCATTTCTCGCTTGTACATCCTTTCAATTGCCTCCAGTCGAGCGACGTCAACAAACAATTCTACATCATTGAATTTAGAGAATGGGTAGTACTTCATATTAGTTAAACGCTTTGAGTCATCAACATAAAATTTTCAGACAAAATTATAGGAAAAAATATCGACTTCAAAAGACCCTCTTATGGTATTCATATCAGCCGAAGTACTTAATTTTATATTTTTCATGGGTGGATACAACAAAGCAACCTGACCCAACACACAATACTCAAGTAGTCTATTAAGTGTTGGTCGAAGGATTTGAATAATGATGCCTACCCTCTCACTAGCCCGATAGCAATCCAATCTATATATATATATTAATATACAGTGACTTGGTTTACGAGAAAACAAAGTGTCATAAATTACTTTTATATAGAACAATCGAACACAACGGAGTTCCAAATACACGAATAAAACTTCATTCAAATCAAACATTACTAATGGACGATAGAGATTAACTTATTTAAGATAGAGATGTTCGTTGGAAAGCAGACAAATATTTATTTTCACTAACTAAATAAAGCTCGAGATAGAAATTATATTTATCGACTATTAACTCTACTAAATATACATACCATCAAAATATATCAAATAATTTTATTTATAGACACACATGCACGCATATGTATATAAAATTATGGGGATTTAAATTAAAAAAATATTTCTATCTAACCTTGTGGATATGTAATGAAAGACAATTCCAATAAACTCACTTATTTTCAAACAAAGAACTCAAATCAAATCACAAGTATTTATTTTATATTTGGGATGCACAGCAGAGACATTTGACTATGGGTCGTGATTCAAATTATTCTCTTTTCCAAAAAAAACTTTATAGGCGCAGTTTAATGACATAAACTATGCAACATTAAAAAAGAAGAAGCTATTTTTCCAAAGGGGAAAGAAAAGAAAAGAACAAAAACTTTATTCGATTCCCCCATGAAGACGCATTATCCACCGTCCATTTCCAACTCCCCTTTGGTGGCTGAAAAATTAGTAATTCCACGTTCAAAGCCAGGGGACGGAGAGGAGTATTTTTAAACGGATAATTATTAAGGAAAAAAAAAAAAAGAAATTTCATAAGTAAATATTAAAAAGGAGTTTTTTATTTTATATTTTTTATGAAATTTTCAAATTTAGTTTATTCTGTATTTACGTAAGTATAGTAGGGCGGGAGGGGCTCCTGAAAAGTTAACTCATGAAAATTAAATTGGAAATATGAAAAAATATAGATAAGAAATTGTAAATTCAAACTTTTTATTAATGGATCAAGCAATTAAATAAAATCAATTTCTTTATTTAGCGCCAAACCAAGTATTCCTCGGAAATATTATCTGTTAATTTTCAAGTTTTGAGTTATTTCTGTTAGTTTCGTCGACGTGGACGTCTCTGATTGGTCTACTCTCTCCATCCTCTTAAAAAATTCCATTTCTCCAATTTCTTAGGTTTTCTCCTCTCCGTTCTCTATCTCTTTCTTGTTCGTTCGACGGTCGGTAGTTTCTCCGGATCAATTTTAACTTTCCGATACGATTACCGACCGTAACGACTTTATTTTTCTTTGTATTTTCCAAGTTTTCCGATCGGTTCTCGCCGTTGACCTCATTTCTCCATTCACTTTTCGTGCTTCCTGCGGCCAACAGCTCCCGATTTATTTTCTGGCGCGATTGGGGGGTTAACTCATAATATTTTGAACAATCTTTCTCTCTGAGGTCGGAGAAGCGAGTTTCAATAATTTTTCAACAGGAAAAAAAGAAAATATAATAAGAAGGAAGAACAGAAATTCGACGTTGAAGAGGAAGCGATAAACTTCAGGTTTTTGGATCTTTTTTTTTTGTTTCGTTTTGTTATTTCGATTCTATGCTTCAAAATTAAGAGTTGTTCATTAGGATTGAATCTTAATTTATTGCTATCTGAATTGGATTATGTTTCTTTTCTCATATTCGATTTCTTACGTAAGATTGAACAAGCTTCTGGTGTAATGTTTCAAGGTCTTATCTGAGATTGTTCAAACCATCGGGAAGAAATGAATAGTCAAGGCGGTCCTTCTAGAAGAAGTATGTCCTTCACAAACATATCAACTCAGAACAAGAAGAAAACCATTGAGAACGGAATCTCGGATACACCGCGGAAGTCTCTTTCATCTTCTCGTTCATTGTAAATGGCTATTTTGAAGTCCTATTTATTGATGCTCCCTTTTACCATTATTTTTTTATGCCCGAATATGCATCTTAATTGACAAATTTGAGTCATATTGCACGCATTAGCTTTCTCCTTCATAAGTTTCATATCTAAGAGTTGAATGCTTGTATGTAGCTGCGTTTCCTCACCCAGATGATTATTTAAAACCCTTTTAGGGTTTGCAGGAACCTTCAGAACAATCCCCCTTCCCAAGTTTTAAAATGTGAAATTTAGTTATTCATGTCATCGAGAACCTGTTTAGGCATAATGGAAATTGAAAATCTTACACGAAACTCAAGTCTTTATATTTCACTGCTCAACCAATTATAGGGTTAGCAAATGCACTTGAACCGTAGTACTCTGCTGTATCATGTGGTTGCACCATGTATGAATTATGTTTTTTTTCCCCTTAATTTATCGTCCAATTTTTTTTAGGGATTAGTTAATGTACTTGAATGGGAGTACTTTGCTATACCTGTCCTGGATTTTGTAACAATAAGTCGGATACATGTTGGATTCAGTAAATAAATTGGCGAAGTCAAGTTATATTAACCTGATTTCTCATTCTTCATTTGCATTTGAAAAAGACAACTCACTGGTGAGCGTACGGTAAAACGATTGCGGCTGTCAAGAGCACTGACAGTTCCTGAAAGTACTACCATCTCTGAGGCTTGTCGTCGGATGGCTGCTCGTAGAGTTGATGCTTTGTTACTAACTGATTCAAATGCATTACTTTGCGGAATCCTCACAGACAAGGTTTAACATTGGCTTTCCTTTAGCATTTTAAGGGTAAAGCCCCCCTGCAACTTAAGAAAAAAATAGTTCTGATAATATTCTTATTCCTTTTGATGGAAGGATATAGCAACAAGGGTTATTGCTTGTGGAGTTAATCTCGAAGAAACACCCGTGTCCAAAGTTATGACGAGGAATCCAGTTTTTGTTCTTTCTGATACCTTAGCTGTGGAAGCTCTCCAGAAGATGGTTCATGGTTCGTTTGATCCTCATAAGCACATCCACATTTTAATGTGCCGTTCTGTTTAATAGTGATTTTTGCTGTGTGGTTCTGATATCTGTGTTTACAGGAAAATTTAGACACTTGCCTGTAGTTGAGAACGGGGAGGTCATTGCATTACTTGATATTGCAAAATGTTTATATGATGCTATTGCACGAATGGAAAGGGCAGCTGAAAAGGGAAAGGCCATTGCAGCAGCAGTTGAAGGTGTTGAAAAAAGTTGGGGAACATCTGTTTCTGGTCAGTGAACTGTCATCTCGTATGATATTAATTACTTTCCAAAAACAACTCTAAATTGTGCTACCATTGATGGACAGGACCTAATACATTTATCGAGACACTCCGAGAGCGTATGTTCAGACCATCTCTGTCTACTATAATCCCAGAGAATCTAAAGTAGGTAATACTTTTCTTGCGTGAAGATATTTAATGTTTAATGTCATCTGGTTTGCATATTTTTATTGATGTTCGATCTTCCAGGATTGTTACAGTTCCTCCGACAGAAACAGTTTTGGTGGCTACGAAAAAAATGCTTGAACTTCGAGTGAGTTCTGCAGTTGTTACAGTTGATAACAAGCCACAAGGAATTCTCACGTGAGTACCATCATAATTCTTCTAAACTGGGGATTTTATATTGGCATACCATTTTGCACATGCTGATATTTTGTCTTGCAGGTCGAAAGATATTTTGATGCGACTAATAGCACAAAATCTTCCACCAGAATCCACACTTGTAGAGAAGGTAATTTCTTTCAGCTTGCATGGATTATAAAGGATAGTGTATCTCCCTTCCTCTTTTGTACAGTTCTGTTGGGGGCAGAGATAAATACAACAAAAATTGCAAGAAAGATATTTATAAACGACTACTCTTATCTTGTAAAATTTGTTTCAATCTCATGGAGTATGGGAGATTTGTATTCTTCAGAACTGAATATCACCTCTCTTTGTTTCATGTTAAAGGTCATGACTCCAAATCCGGAATGTGCGTCAATTGATACACCAATAGTTGACGCACTGCACACTATGCATGATGGAAAATTCTTGCATCTTCCAGTGATGGATAGAGGTAACGCTATGGTATTCAAAGTCTTGGGAACAAGAAAAGGTTTCATCTTGAACGTATGTCTATCATCTTAACTTCTGATATTGATGCATTTGGCTGCAGATGGAAGTGTTGTTGCTGTAGTTGATGTAATACATATCACCCATGCTGCCGTTGCTACGGTGAGCCCATTAATTTATGGAACCTTATGTTTGTCAATACTGTTGACTCTTATTGAGTTTGCAAAAATAAGCATAAGAACACGATGGTATACTGTGTTTTAGCTATGTTACTTCAAATGGCTATTAACATTATTACTGGAAGTGTGATTTCCAGATTCTTAATTGTATTTTACTTGAGAAGATCCAAAATTTTAAATTAATGGTGTGCTATTTTCGGAAGGGAAAATGATAATCTACCATCGAGCAGTGTAGTTTGAATGGTTAAGTTGGTATGGAGACACATTAGACCTTTTGATGCTCTTCATTGAGAAATTTTTCTATATTATGTAGCAACAAGAGTTGCTCTCATATATGCAGAAACCTTTTTCTTGTTTTTTTTTGGGATAAGACTCATATATGCAAAAACTCAATACATTATATATTTCTTTTGCACCTTCCATTCTGTCCTTTAGCCTGTCCATATATTATGTTTGTATTTAAACAGTCTTATTTTTGTTACTCCTTCAATGTTTGTTGTTCTCTTCCTGTTTAAGCTTCATCAATTAAATTCATCAACATTCCCCCTCTAATTTTCTTATGTTTGCAATCTTTGAAGTATGAGAGCTACGTTTCTTACTTCAAATTTTCTGATTTACAACCTGGGTTCAACGTGTTGGTAAATATGTTATAGGCTCTAGGATTTACCCAAGTAGTCGAGTGTTAAGACCCTGTCAGCAATCTGTTTGATGTTTAACAAATTGAACATTGATGCAGTGCAGTTATTTAGGGACGATGAGCAAAAAAATTGTTGATCGGGATGATTTCACTTTGAACAACGTGCTTAAATTTCTTGGAGCTCTATAATTTATGATTGTGAATATTTATGTGACTTTGGCGTTACTACATGATTAGGTTGGAAATGCATCTGGAGTTACCAATGAGGCTGCAAGTTCTATGATGCAGAAATTTTGGGATTCTGCCATGGCTTTATCACCCCATGATGACGATGATGAAATGCGTAGGTTGTGCTTGTCAAATAATTATAAATTATATTTTTGCAGTTTAGTTATTTTTTAATCTCACATGTTAGTGTGACATCTCAGTGAAGGTTCGTTGAAATTGGCTTCTGATGGAACGGAGGCTGGAAGAACCCTTACCTTTCCGTCATCTGGAATGCCAAATACTTTTTCTTTCAAACTTGAAGATAGGAAGGGCCGGATGCATCGATTTTCTTGTGGTATGTTTCATGTTCTATTTCGATTATAGTTAATAGAATATTAGGAGAGATGTCGTGCAAGTTATGGATGTTTTGTTCAGGTCTCTTTGTGGCATTTGACTATTCCCAAATTTGCCAACACGGACTTAGCTCATTGGTAGTTGACATCTACTTCTGTTGAGATCAAAGATTTAAATCTTCATACTCTACATTACATTTGTTGTACAAAAAACAAAGACGTTTGTTCTCGAATCTTAAATAAGGTTACATTAGTCTTTTTTCTTAGTAGTCAACTTTGAATGATCAAACCACGATGGATTGTTGAAAATGTTCTCGTTGGAGCCATAACCGCCAGAAAAACCTTGTCCCTCCTTTTCAGTTGTTGCACTAAAAAGAAATTGTTCCCAAATCTTAATTAAGATAACATTATTTGTTTTCTTAGTAGTCAATTTTCATTGGTAAAACCACGATGGATGGCTGAAAATGCTTTCCTTGGAGTGATAACGGCTGGAACAACCTTGTTCCTTCCTTTTCATTTGTTGTACCAAAAAATAAATTGTTCCCAAATCTTAAATAAGATAACAGTATTTGTTTGTTTTCTTAGTAGTCAACTTTCATTGGTAAAACCATGATGGATGGCTTAATATTTTTTCCTTGGAGCAATAAGGGCTGGAGCAACCTTGTTCCCTTTTTTTCCTTCGTATATTCCTAGCGACTTTTTATGTCACGTTTTTAGTTAATTTGGACATCAATATGCATTTAACTTGCTCACCGGATTTCTTTATTGTTCTATCCGAGACAAGATACTCGGAGTTTAACAGATGTTATAACAGCAATCCTTCAGAGAGTCGGTGATGATATTGACCGCAACAAATTGCCTCAGATTTTGGTAAAAAAGGACTAATATTTCTGGTCTCTTTATTTGTCTTGATACTATTAAGTTTCCATAATAGAAATATGGGGAACTAATTGATGGCCCAATTTTTGTAGTACGAAGATGAAGACCGCGACAAAGTTGTTCTTGCATCAGACAGTGACCTTGTAGCAGCTGTCGAACACGCAAGATTGGCTGGGTGGAAGGTACCGTATTTGGATATTATCATTATTTGTGAACGACGATTGAACCTTGAAAGGAAATGGAAACTGAAGAAAAGAACATGGTGGTTTTGCGCAGGGTCTGAGATTGCATTTAGAATACCCGGGAAGTCGTGGTCATAAAAGGAGTTCTGGTGCGGGAAATTTGGATTATGCTCAATCAGACGCATGGGCGTCGGCGTACAGTGCAGTTGCAGCTGGAGCCGCCCTTGTTGCCGGATTAGGCGTGTTAGCATACTTGAGAAGATCTGGTAATTAATTTAATGAAGTCACATACGCATATTGTTATATCACCGACTTTAGTCCGAGTAACCTCTGAAATTGGGGGCCCTTATTGGAACCGCTGGTCGGAAGAGCATCGGTGCTTGTGCTTATAATCTGTTTTGGTTGAAAAATAGTCATATTTATGAAGAAAAGTTGAATAATTTTGAGATTGTTGATTTGGTGCATGAAAGAAATGCATTCCGAGAATTGACCTTGTGTTTATGTTTCTGAAGGTTTTGCAGCTCCATGAATTCGTGGATTGTGTTGTGTGTGTGTGAGAATCAACTTTCTTCACTTCTGAACTGTCTACTGCTTGCTTCATTTTCTATATGATTGTTAAGAGTAGTGCACAAAACAAAGGGAACAAATAAGAAGAGAGATAATGGTGAATGTCCATACGCACTTGGACTTGGGGTGGTGGGCCAATTCAGCCATCCGTGCGTGGCTGAAGACCACGATTACTTTAGTCGGTGCTTGGTGCGAACTGTCAAGGGTCCTCTATTTCATACTACTTTTTAACCTTTTACTGTCTTGGGTAAAACGAATTTGTGAATGAGATCTTCTCTAACTAACTAACTTTTAACCAAGTGCTGGGTCAAGCGTCCAGTTCCGTATTTTTATAAAAATTACTGGCAATTGTACTTGAAAAAAATAATGGGTCCTGGTTGGTAATATGTAAAGTTCTTTTTTTTCTCCTTTTTCTAAAACTTTTATTGGTATTCGTGAAAGGATTCGCAATAAGCTGATTATTATATAATATCTTTAGTACTTGCATTGTCTTCTTTAAAAAAAAAAAAGAACTTGGGTTATGGAGTCTCTCGTTCACACGTTGCCACTATAAATTTGTGGTTTTGCACGTCCAAAAGCAAAGACTGTGCTATGGTTCGCATGCGTAGCACATTATTATTGTGTGTGTGTGTGTGTTTGTTTTAGGTGTAAAATGCGACAAAATTTGCCACCAAAGTCGGCCAATTACCCTGCTTTCTGATTTCTGTAAAGTGAAATTAAGGCAAAAGAGGCACACCAACATTTGTCTGAAAGTGTGGACCAAATGTAGAGCCACTGAAGCCTTAATAAGCCAAACTCATAAATGGCATAGGTTTTTGGAGTGATGGGAACAATTTTAAAGAAGTTAAATCAAAGGAAGCCTAATGGAAAAAGAAAGAAGCTCAACTTTCCAAACCAAAGTGAGTGAAATTGGGTTGGAAGTGGGTGCAATACAATATTGTTGCGAAATGAAAAAGAAGTAAGTGGGTAGGAAAAAGTAACAAACTTAAATCTCCACTCATTTAGCTTTTGCCTCCTTTATTGCTCCATGATTTACGTGTGTTAGGTTAAGAGATTAAGAGAATGATTAAGAGAACGATTAAGAGAATGATTAAGAGAACGATTAAGAGAATGATTTCTCGAACATTAATTCAATTGGTGGTAACTTAAACATCCACTAACTGACACACAGTTTCTGTAATTCATTTTAGAAACCAATGAATCAGTATTCTCCAAATAAGTTCCATGAATATACTCATTTTGATCAACATTTCGTATTCATTTAAAAAGTTTTCAAACCTCTAACTGCTAATGCGATACAAAAGGATAGAAGTTTTGAACACCAACAATGGCAGACAACCCATTTTCAACATTTTCGCTTTGATTCTTTACTTTGATTGCACTGCTTCTGAAAGAATCTTCTTCTTCTTCTTCTTCCTCTTCCTCTCTCTCTCATAGTCAGAACCCATTTTTCAAAAGGATTTTGCTTTTTTGAAGTCCGTCTGGCTGAGAGAATCAGTAGAGCATTTGTCTGTAAATTTCACTGAGTTATCTTCGATAACAATGGGAGGACGGAGAATCCAACTGCAAGTTCATCTGCCCCTCATTTTCCTGCTTTTTCTTACGCTCTCATGGCTTCCTCAACCCAGTTTCCAGCAGCAACCCATCAAAACCGTAGTGGTTTTGGTGATGGAGAATCGTTCATTCGATCACATGATTGGATGGATGAAGAAACACATCAACCCACAAATCAACGGCGTCACTGGCGATGAATGCAACCCCCTTTCAACCAAGAATCCCAACCCTCAAACCATTTGCTTCTCCGACGACGCCCAGTTTGTAGATCCGGATCCGGGGCATTCATTTGAAGCAGTTCTACACCAGGTATTTGGCTCTAATTCCATTCCTTCCATGTCTGGCTTTGTAGAACAGGCTCTGTCCATGTCCCCAAATCTCTCCCAAACTGTCATGAAAGGCTTCAACCCTGAAGCTGTCCCCGTTTATGGAGCTTTGGTTCGTGAATTCGCAGTGTTTGATCGGTGGTTCTCTTCAATTCCTGGCCCAACTCAACCCAATAGGCTGTTCGTTTACTCTGCAACTTCTCATGGTTCAACCAGCCATGTGAAGAAGCAATTGGCTCAGGGATATCCCCAGAAAACCATTTTTGATTCGCTGCACGAGAATGGCCTCAACTTTGGGATTTACTTCCAGAACATACCCACAACTCTGTTTTATAGAAACTTGAGGAAATTGAAGTATATTTTCAAGTTTCATCAGTATGATTTGAAGTTCAAGAAGGATGCTAGAAATGGGAAGCTCCCCAGCTTAACAGTGATTGAGCCACGGTATTTTGATCTTGTGGGAATGCCAGCCAATGATGATCATCCCTCTCATGATGTTGCCAATGGGCAAAAGCTGGTGAAGGAGGTTTATGAGACTCTGAGGGCTAGCCCACAGTGGAACCAGACACTGTTTATAATCACTTACGATGAGCACGGTGGATTTTTTGACCATGTCAACACTCCTTTTGTCAATGTCCCTAACCCTGATGGCAACACAGGCCCCCCTCCTTATTTCTTCAAGTTCGATCGGCTCGGAGTCCGTGTGCCTACCATTATGGTCTCGCCTTGGATTAAGAAAGGCACGGGTAAGCCAAGTCACTTACAACTCTCCCCAATAGTATGATATTATCCACTTTGAGCATAAGCTCTCGTGATGTATGCCTTACTTAAACCTACGATCATTTCCTAAATGAGCTAACTCCCTCCCAACATTCATCAACATTCTCTACGGAATCTGACCCTTTAGAACTTGATCAGATTTAGTGTGATTCCATCAAAACTAACATCATCTGTATGAGATCGTACGTCTGTTGGAAAGGAGAACAAAACACCCTTTATAAGCCTGGTAGATGCGTTCTAAAAGCCTTGAGAGCAGCTCAAAATAGAAAGCCCAAAGAAGACCATATCTATGGATCTAAATCTGTGTTTGTTTTGCAGTAATAAGCAGTCCGAAGGGTCCTACACCAAACTCAGAGTTTGAGCATTCCTCAATCCCTGCTACCATAAAGAAAATATTCAATCTCTCCTCTAACTTCCTCACACACAGAGATGCATGGGCTGCCACATTTGAGGACGTTGTGGGGCAATTAGCCTCCCCAAGAACCGACTGCCCAGGTACATCATTTTTCATAAACAAACATAGTGTTGAGTTGAGTTATAAGCTTACTGAAATCATGAATGGCAGTGACGCTGCCTGAAGTGACAGCATTGAGGAAAACAGAAGCGAATGAAAAGAGTGGACTATCCGAGTTCCAAAGCGAAATAGTTCAGTTGGCTGCTGTTCTGAAGGGCGACCATTTCCTGAGCAGCTTCCCTAATGGAATAAGCGAGAAGATGAGCGTTAGGGGAGCGCATGAGTACAGTAAAGGAGCTGTTTCGAGGTTCATAAGAGCGAGCAAAGAGGCCATCAAGCTGGGTGCAGATGAATCTGCGATTGTGGACATGAGATCTTCCCTTACTACAAGATCCTCAACGCACAACTAAGTGCATTTTAGATTTTAGAATTTGACAGCCACTGTAACTATGTACGGTTGTTTTTGTGTGTATCCAAGTGCTTTACAATGCCTTGCTGTTGTTGTTGATGCTGCTGCTCAAATACACAAAAAAGTGCGCATTTGGTTCAACAAAAAAGCTTTGTCTGCCGCTATGCCAACCTAATTGGACAGTTTTTGTTCGATCCTATACTTTATTAACTTTCAATTCTTTTAATTTTTTAAGTTTTTTTTAGACAAAAATGGTTGTTATTTAGGTATCTATTGGGAGCATTACATTTTCAGATATTAAAAAATATATAATATTTGAGTCGTGCAAAAAAAGTATATATTTATATATGAGTTAGGGGTAAATTAAAAATGTGAAATATTTGTTTTTATTTTTGTTTTTATTTTTGTTTTGGGGGAGAATTTCCCTCCATATTATAATGCAGAGGTGAAGGGTATTACCTTATCTCAACATTTGTTGGAGTTGTGTGTGTCTCTCACCCTTTAAATTTCCATCTTCACCACTCGAAAAATTTCTCACATTTTTTGTTCCCCCAAATCATCACTTCCTCCGATCTTTGTCATCACTCCATCCCACCACTCTCCGATTGAATCCCACCAGCATTTGGCTAAGCCACACTTGAACCTCCGCCTTTGCCGGCTGATGGAGAACAACAATCAAGCCCAATCCTCCCCTTACCCTCCTCCTCCTCCTCCTCCTCAGGCACCCGTCCCGGCCCCTCACTTCCACCACCTCCTCCAGCAGCAGCAGCAGCAGCTTCAGATGTTCTGGTCCTTTCAGCGCCAAGAAATCGAACAGGTTAACGATTTTAAAAACCACCAGCTTCCTTTGGCTCGCATTAAGAAGATCATGAAAGCCGACGAGGACGTGCGTATGATCTCCGCCGAAGCGCCCATTTTGTTCGCCAAGGCCTGCGAGCTCTTCATTCTGGAACTCACTATTAGGTCATGGCTTCACGCGGAGGAGAATAAGAGGCGGACATTGCAGAAGAACGATATTGCGGCGGCCATCACGAGGACCGATATCT
The DNA here is from genome assembly GCF_002738365.1 of Cucurbita moschata. Classification (NCBI taxonomy): domain Eukaryota; kingdom Viridiplantae; phylum Streptophyta; class Magnoliopsida; order Cucurbitales; family Cucurbitaceae; genus Cucurbita; species Cucurbita moschata. The sequence continues at coordinate 136,667 of NW_019268519.1, forward strand.
TTGATTTCTTAGTTGATATTGTGCCTAGGGATGAAATCAAGGACGAAGCTGGATTGGGAGGCATGGTCGGAGCCACTGCTAGTGGAGTGCCCTACTATTACCCCCCTATGGGTCAACCGGCAGGGGCTCCCGGGGGGATGATGATTGGGAGACCGGCAATGGATCCCATCGGAGTTTACGCTCAGCCGCCGTCACAGGCCTGGCAGTCGGCGTGGCAGCCCTCGGCGGAGGACGGTTCTTACGCCAGTGGAGGCAACAGCGGGCAGGGCAATCTTGATGGTCAGAGGTAGGTGTTTGTGTGATTCGAGTCGTTAACGCACAATTAAAGATTCAGTCGTTAAGCTTCATCTTGTGATCTATCTAGATTTGTGTCATGATCAGGATGAATTGAATTCTTACTTTTTTCGCGATTTACCCGATTTCATATTCACTTCTTCCTTTATCGGGAGATTGCATGCTTGTTCGTCTCCTTTTTTCTGACCGAGTAATCGCCCGGCAAGAACGTGCTGATTTGTTGAGTGGTTCTCATGATTCTATCTGAATTCATTCGTCTCTTAGGAGTGGTTTGGTTTGGTTTAAAGCTTCATCTTCGGATTTTGCTTTCTAATAATTTTTGGAAAAGTTTCTCCCTTCTTCGATGAATCTCAACCTTATAAAAATAACCATCTGTTTTGGCCTTTGCTTGCTTGACATTCTTTTTAGTTCCGATGTATGAATTTCCCGGCAACTATTTTATCAGTAGCTTCACCCTTCTTTTGTATCTTCTTTTTTCACGTAACGAAGATCTCTGTCTCTTAATGAAACAAAAGTTTTCACATTAATGACAATAGCATAGGGTGAGAATGGTTGTGAAGGTCTTTGGATGAGAATGGTCGTGACAGGTTATCTTGTTGTTTTGCTTCTTCATCCTATATATATATATATATATATATATAGAGAGAGAGAGAGAGAGAGAGAGAGAGCTTTCATTGAAAAATTTGAAAGAATTTGGTAGAGCGCAACAAATGAAGCTTTCACCATGTGTATGTTAGACTATCAAAATTTGGTTGTAATTGGGTTTGTGTGGCAACTAGGGATCAGTGGGTTCAAATGAAGGGATGAATCAGGTCGTAGAAGGATTATGGTTTCTCTTCTTCTTGGTTTCTTCCCTGATATTGCAGGGCATCTTGGAATGAGCGAACCAAATGTTTTAGTCATAAAATTGAGAGGATACTTTTGTGGAGGTGTTGAAACTGGATTGGTCCAGTTTGGTCTAGTTTTTGGAGGCATTTCAAATTTAGTTGTGCCATGATGATTTGGTGAAATCATCAGATTGTGAGCTTCTTTAGTTAGATGGTTTTGATGCGTTTCACATTGAGTTCCATGGAGAATTGTGGAGGCAAGCTACAGTTTTTTGGTTCCAGAGAAAGAAAAGGAAAAACATGTTTGTATGCCTCCTCCCCTAAAGACTTTATCCCATGCTTCTTCTGTTCTGTTCTGTTCTGTTCTGTTCTGAATGGAAATACTTCTCCTTATGCACGGAGTAGGGAGTAGCAGAAGAGAAATGGTTGTTTGGTCTTCTTAAATTCTGAGATTTAATTATAAGGCCAACCTCTTTTTAGCTACACTCTGATCTGAACATATATATATAATATACGTATCACATATATGGTGTATGTTTTCCATGTTAGGACCAACCAATTACTGATATTCGAAACTGTGTCCAACTTGTTTTTTGTCATTCTTAGCTTTTCCTTCCGTCTTCAAGAACAGGTTCTGATTCTGGTGTTTGTTTCCCTGCAGCTAAGGTAAGGTAAGGTAAGGTAAGGTAAGGTAAGGTAAGCAATTCTTGTGTGTAGATGATGATGATCCTGCTGTGTGGTGCAATGAAGGGGGAAAAAAGTGATGATGCTTTTCCATGGCGTAAAAGGAAGTGTATTTTTCTTTTATGTTTCCTTATTTTTTTCAAATGAGGTTAACTTAGAAAGTTGTATAAACTTGAACTACATGTCCTGGAATTGACATTACTTGCTGCTGTTTCAACAATTTTTTTTTCTACTTTGCATGCCATTCATTCACCTCTTCATCTTGTTTTGATATAGACATGAGCAGTGCAACCGGTTTTGTATCTAGATTTGTAGGTTTCAGATGACAGCAACCCCTCCTGCTTCAACAGCATGCATGCTTTGACTCTACATCTCAATCCACATACATTTCTCCCGACCACGGCATACAGAAGTAAAGGATTATGGTTGTTTGGAGCTTTGTTTCTAATATTTCGGTAACTTATGGAGCTTTCAAATTTGGAAACTAAATGACAATAAACATAATACACTGAATGCTCTCTTCTGTTGCAGGTAAAATAATAAAATAAAATATTAAGGGTTGGGAACGTTTTCCACATTGGATTTTATGGAATTGGGGGCACATGCAACCTACCCCTTCCAACGGACAGGTGTAAGGGAAAAGAAAGAAGCAAAAAGACAAACTAATTCCCATTTTTCTAATCTCATAAACCCTAAACCCACAAAACAAATTGTATTATCCTCTAATTTTCCAATACAACTCATCGCCTTTTAAAACTCACTGCATCTTTCCAAATGCCCTTAAAAAACAAAAAACTCAAATCCACGTGAAAAACAAAACTGCCAAAACCTGTGTCAAATAAATAAATAAGTAAGTACCAGCCGTTGGTATCACCTAACCGCACAAGTCTTAAAAGCAAAAAAAGAAAAATAATAAAACACTTTAAATTAATATTCAACAGGGTTAGTCAATGACTTTTCAGAATAAATAAATAAATAAATACATAAAAGATTTTGATGCGAAGTGTAGGGTAAAGAAATTACCTTTTTTCTTTTTACTGATATGGAGTGGTAATAAAAAAACCAAGGCGCGGTTAAATATAAATCCCTTCAGAGATCGCTTCGAACCACTACTTCTCTTCACCATTTCGCTGCTCCCTCCTCATCGCCTCTTTCCTTCTCCAATGTCATCAATGGCGGCGGCTACTCACCCCTGCGCTTCCAAATCCTTCTCCAAATCCTCCTCCTTCCTTCTTCCTAAACCCTTCTCCAAATTCCATTCTTCATTTTCTCCTCTTCCTCACAATCCCACTTTCCCCCGCCCTCTTCGCATCTGTAGCACCTCTCTTTCCAACCCTTCCCCCAAGCCCTCCTCCACCGCCGCCTCTGCCACTTCCCTCGAAACTTCCGTCATCTCCCCTCAGATTTTCGTCTCCCGATTCGCTCCCGATGAACCGAGGAAAGGCGCTGATATCCTCGTCGAGGCTCTCGAGCGCCAAGGTGTTACCAGTGTCTTCGCTTACCCCGGCGGCGCGTCCATGGAGATCCACCAGGCCCTCACGCGATCTTCGATCATCCGTAACGTTCTCCCCCGTCACGAGCAGGGTGGCGTCTTCGCCGCGGAGGGATACGCTCGGTCCTCCGGCCTTCCCGGCGTTTGCATTGCAACTTCCGGCCCTGGCGCCACCAATCTGGTCAGTGGACTCGCTGACGCCCTGCTCGATAGCGTTCCCATGGTAGCAATTACAGGGCAAGTTCCGAGGAGAATGATCGGTACCGATGCGTTCCAGGAAACTCCCATTGTTGAGGTAACACGCTCTATTACAAAGCACAACTATCTGGTTCTTGATGTAGAAGACATTCCTAGGATCGTGAGCGAGGCATTTTTCCTCGCAATTTCTGGTCGACCTGGTCCTGTTCTTATTGATATACCTAAAGACGTTCAGCAACAGCTCGCGGTTCCCAATTGGAATCAGCCCATGAAATTACATGGTTACTTGTCTAGGTTACCTAAGCCTCCCATGGATTACCATTTGGAACAAATCGTGCGATTAATCTCTGAATCGAAGAAGCCTGTTCTGTACGTGGGTGGGGGGTGTTTGAATTCATCGGTGGAGTTGCGGCAGTTCGTCAAGCTCACTGGGATTCCGGTGGCCAGCACTCTAATGGGCCTTGGGGCTTTTCCTTGCTCCCATGATTTGTCTCTGCAAATGCTGGGAATGCACGGGACAGTTTATGCTAACTATGCTGTGGATAAATCTGACCTGTTGCTTGCGTTTGGAGTGAGATTTGATGACCGCGTGACAGGGAAGCTTGAGGCCTTTGCGAGTCGGGCGAAAATTGTTCATGTGGATATTGATTCGGCCGAGATTGGGAAGAACAAGCAGCCCCACGTATCAGTCTGCAGCGACGTGAAGTTAGTCTTGCAGGGAATGAATCGTTTACTTGAGAATTCTGAGAAGCTTCCCTTCGATTTCTCTGCGTGGAGAGAGGAGCTGAATGAGCAGAAATCAAAATATCCTTTAACTTTCAAGACATTTGATGAGGCCATTCCTCCACAGTATGCAATTCAAGTTCTTGATGAGCTAACCAACGGTGAGGCCATCATAAGCACAGGGGTGGGGCAGCATCAAATGTGGGCAGCTCAGTTCTACAAGTACAAGAAGCCACGCCAGTGGCTAACCTCCGGTGGTTTAGGTGCGATGGGCTTTGGACTGCCTGCAGCCATGGGGGCAGCAGTTGCAAATCCTGGCGCGGTTGTCGTTGACATCGATGGAGATGGTAGTTTCATGATGAACATCCAAGAGCTGGCCACGATCAGTGTCGAGAAACTTCCGGTGAAGATCCTACTGCTGAACAACCAGCATCTGGGCATGGTTGTGCAGTGGGAGGATCGGTTCTACAAAGCCAACAGAGCTCACACGTACCTGGGAGATCCATCAAATGAGTCTGAGATATTCCCGAACATGTTGAAGTTTGCAGAGGCATGCGGGGTGCGGGCGGCACGGGTGACAAAGAGGGCAGATTTAAGAGCAGCAATAAAGAAGATGCTGGAGAGCGAAGGGCCTTACTTGTTGGACGTGATTGTACCGCATCAGGAACATGTGCTGCCGATGATTCCCAGTGGTGGTGCTTTCAAAGATGTGATCACAGAGGGAGATGGAAGATCCAAATACTAATAGGAATAACTTATCCTTTTCGCTCTATGTACATGTTTGATCCTTTTTCTTTAGTTTGTTTCATCAGTGTCCTTTTGCTTTTATCTCATAAACAATGCTATAAGAGTTGCTTCTATCTAATGAATCCCCTTTTGAGCTCCCTCTTAGCACACTCGGGCCATGCTTACAGGTTGGAAATGAGAATGAGAAACTGAGTAGCACTACAAGATTCTTCGTGAACGGCCTGATTGATTTGTTTCAATTATTATGTACTTTCTTTTTTTTCCTTGGGTTGATCCCATGACCCTTTTAACCCTTTTAAGTGGTGGGTCTCACCTCTTCATTTAGATCTTCATTTGTTTAGATGGTACTGAATCGTGAACATCCAATTGTGTATCTAATTGTACTCTGTATGATGAGAGGGATAAAAGCACACACTTCCATCAACAACTGAAACCTGTTTTGATATTGAAGCAACCAACTTGTTGATGATGTGGGATTTGCAAAACAGGACATCCATGAAGGATGAAGAAGGGGGAAAGATTAGAGAGACAAGAGAAGACTGGTAGCGAAGGATGATGATGATGAAAACAAAGGTTGGAGGGGTGAGGGGTGAGGGATGAGTAGACAGATTTATGAAATTGGTGGAGCCGAGTCCCACTCACCATTATAATAATACCTCATTCTTTCAACTTTTGTAGCTTCAAATGAAAGCTTCCTTTTTCCCTCTCCCTTCCCTTTGGGGTTTGATATGACAACACCATCAAATCTTTCTTTCTCCCTTTCTCTGTTACCCAGAAAGAGAAGGGTAAAAAGGTTGTCATTTTTGGAAATTTAGCATCCCCCTTCACCACCACCACCTGACCCCTTCACCACCACCATCAACAATATTCCAAACTCCCTCCCAATTAATAATATATGTTGCTTGGTTTTGGAAACGGCACACATTCTCACAATCTCATCACAGGAGTAATAGATGAGATGAAATGAAATGAAATGAAATGAAATGAGGAGTCTCTCGTAGTGGGGATGTCTGTGCAGTGTGTTTATCAAGTGTAAAGACTTGAAAACAAAATCCCTACTCCTATCTTCCCGTCTTCTTCTTCTCGCTTTTTGTTCCCATTCATTTGCCTTCTTTCTCTCAATTTCACTGCTCTTCTTGCTCCATCAATATTTCAAATGATTTAACAAATAATAACACTATAATCTCTCATTTTATTTCAATCACCAACAAATTATTTATATTTATAACCAACTATTATTACTCAAACATCCTTTTATTTTCCCATACATGCATGAAATAATAAACTAAAAATAATAAAAGAAACAGAAGCCAATTTAATAATATATATATATACACACGACCATCTCCAAAACAAATACTCCAAAACAAATACTCCAAAACAAACACTCCAGATGAGTATTAATACATTATAATCGTACAGATTCTTTCTTAATTGAAAGGATTAATTTAAATTTAAGGAAAAGAAATAATAGGGAGGCAGAGATGAGTTAAAACAAACCCTGCATTATAAGGCTTAATAATAAGAAGCTATATAAGGGAAGTAATTATTAATAATAAAGAGAAAAATTAACAAGGCCGAAACCTCTGCCTGCAAGATTGGCAAGTGATCTCCATGCACGTAGAGTCCACCTGTCGAGTCGCTCTCTCTCTCATCCGCTCCGCCTTTTCCACCTCTTCTCTCGCCCTTTCCCACATCTGTCGAGCCCTCGCGAATTCCGTTTGCGCCAATTCTATTTCCCTCTTCGTTAGCTCCCTCACCCTCTCCGCGTACGCCTTTTCCATCGCCGCCAGCCTTATTTGCTCCCCCGCCTGCCACTTCAGCGCCTCCACGCAACTCCCCGCCTCCGGCTTCATCACCTCCTCGTACTTCAACAAGCACTCCGCCCCCGCCGCCGGCCGGATTGGCCTCAGGCTTATCGACAATTGCAGGTCCACGGATCCTTGCCCCGGTTCCAATAGATCGGACCGGAATCGTAACGACGAGTCGGATGGACGGGAGGAGGAGGAGGACGCTATGGAGTGAGGCGTCGGAAGGAGCTGCAACTCCTTCTGATCTTCATCTTCCATATGTGAAGAAACAAATAAAAAGGGAGATTGTTTTTTCTTTTTTCTTTTTTCTTTTTTCTTTTTTCTTTTTTCTTTTTTCTTAGTACAATTGAAGCACACTCTCTGAAAGAAAGTGGCAGAAACTTGCACCTATATATATAACAAAATTGGTGGCGAAATTACGGTCTTACCCATCCCTTCTATTTCCCCCCGAGTCTGGCCTAAGAGAAGAGTGGAATGAATTCCGTTACGAAGAGGCGGCCCATTATGGGAGAGAAATAACGGATCGCGTAATTGGATGATTAAGAGCATAGTTTTGTTTTAAGCATCTTACAAAATATACATTTTACATTTTTTAATCATTTGACTTTATTTGTCAAGTGTTAGAACTGAGAAGGCGGAGGGGGTAATAATTAGGGTGGCACGTGCGGTTAATGAGCTAAAAGATTTTGTTTAATTAAAAAAACAAGGAAGGGATTACGTTAATGGGATAAGAAATAAGGGGGGAGGTTAGCTTTATTGGTAGGGCAACCAAATGTCGGGGCAGAGTACGAAACAGAAAAAAGGGAAGGGTAGGGGTTGGCACGTGGGATGGGCGCCCCCAGTGAGGCTGACCACTGACCGTAATTGTGGGTTCACTGACTTTGCCACTCGGGACGTTTATTCAGTGGGTCCCCCTTTTTTTCACCCTTTTTTCTTTGTTGGCTCGTGGGTTCACACGCTTGACACGTCGACCATCACACTCCATGATCACAGACAGCCCCCAAAGAATAAATATATATATATATATATTTTCTTTATAGCCAATTAATATCAGTTTTTTCGGTTGAGAGTGGGATTGTTTTAATTACAATTACAATACATATAAAAATAGTATGTTCAGGGATGGGTACACGTGGAATCAGAAAAGGGCAATTTGTAGGAGGAGCAAGTAAAAGACATTTATGACCCACAAAAAACAGGAGGAGAAGGGTGGAAGCGAGGGAAATTGTTGGTATCCCTTTGTCAGCTTAGCTTGAAATTTAAAAACTAAATATTTGATTCATCCATATGCGTATGGAGTGTAGCTGTTGCCTTTTATTGTAGTTAGGACAATGATTTATGTATGATGCCCTCCAACTAAGCCTTTCCCTCTGTTTCTTCTTCTAAATCATGTCCTACTTTCCCTTCACCATCCCCCTTCTATTATCATCATGTGTTTCAAACTACTTTTTTCATTATATATATATATATATATCAAAAGCGTTGTTAAATCATTCAATGTATTTTCTCAATCACTTTTTTCATATATTTTCTCTCTTTTTAAGCTTGCATTTTTTTTTATTAGTTTCTCTACATATAATTTATTGCACTTTATATATATATATATATATATATTTTTTATCTAATAATTTAAAACATTTCTAAAACTATTTAAATATCTTTTTCTTTTTTAATTGCGTTAAATAATTTCTTCAGTTTTTTTATTTTATTTTAAATTTTTATGAAGAGAGCGTGTGCGCATTGACTATAAATAGGACGTTTTTAGGAATCCAAACGGTGTTGCTTCCTTCAATCCCGACCTCCCGCCTTCTTTAGTCCGAGGGCCTCACTTCTATTTTATTGGCCCAATCATCAACTACCAAGTTTCTACTATGGCGGGAGCTTTTGAATTCGAAGCCTTCAATTCCTCACCGTCTTTCTTCACTGTATCGCCTTCCCTGCGCTAAGTCATTTGCTCGATGAACACCTCTCCAAAATTGATGCATACAAGGCTACTCCGTCACTGCGAAATGCGGTCTCCATTAGACCGTCGCCGCTTGTTCTTGGCCTGTACGCAAGTATCTCTACTCAGTTGCATTCTCATGCCGTCTTCTGTTGTTTATTATGCAATTGCTAACTTCTGTATGATTTCGCTTAGTTCGATAGTTAAGAATATTCTTCTTACTTTCTGCGCTGACTAATATTTCCTTCAGGCAGTTTAGTTTTTACTTGTATGAATTCGGAAAGTGTGGTTCTAGATTCTTAACCTGTACTCTTCTCATTTGATTTTTCACCTGCATCGTCATGGAGTGGTTACTGAACTGCAGTTACCAGATTATATATTATTTCTGGATATTTCAACTCTCTCGATTAAATGTTTGCTTATTTGTTGATTCTGTTTCAATTTAATGTTTCCTCGACGAGAAGGCTGGGGATGCAAGTTGCTTAATTATTCATTGTTTCTTTACGAGATTCTTTGTACTTTCTGTGTTGATTTCATATTTCCCTTAACAGTTCAAGCTGCGTATATGAATTTAGAAAATACGGTCCTGAACGGCACTTTTCTTCACATCTGATTTTCCTTCTGCATCGTTCCGGAATGTTACTGCTCTGCAATAGCCGGATTATGCTTTGCCGAGATATTCTACTGATTTGCAGTAGCTGGATACCGGAGTTGCTTAAGTATTAGTTGATTATAAGTTGCTCCTAGCTCTCTACGTTGACTTGCATAACATTTTCTTCCGTCATTTCAGTTTGCTTGTTTAGTTCAGAAAATATGGTCCTAATTGGCACTTCTCTTCGTATTTGATTTTCTATCGGCATCGTGGATTGTGCTTTTCCTAGGTATTGTAATTTTCACTATGAGTTCTTGTTTATTTGTTGATTCGGTTTAAATGTATATTTTCAGGTCGAGGATACCGAGCGGGGGTTTGGATAGCAGTGTTTTCTCCTGCGAAGTTCAAGTATGTGACATATTCTTATCCCATAATTTAGTATACAAAAAAACTTGTTATGTGCACCTTCTAATGTAAAAATTAAGTTATAATGTTCGTCTTTAGAATTTTTAGCTTTAAATCAATGATAATGATCTCGTTATGATGGTGAAAATTGTTACAAGTAGTAAAAGAACTCTGTTTCTTTGTGGCAGCTCATCAGCCTGTCCTAGTTCAAATAATAGGGTTCAAACTCCATTCATCAGTCTGTCATAGTTCAGGATTTAACTAGTAACATCAACTTTGACGTGAATGTCAAATATATGCCTTTATAATGCTTGAAATGAAATACTGATACGAATTTCTACTCCAAACAATCTATTTTCAGTTCAATTATGCAAAGTACTCAAATCCAAACTAAGTTGAACAAACTCCTTGTATTTCCTTTCATTTTATTGTGGGGAAGTTTTTATAGAGGACACTAAAAGAAGTCGATAATGAACCACAGTCCTAGAACTTCTTATCCTAATCTGATTTCCTTTAGTGACCTTAAAACTATATACAATGTCAATTAATTGGCTACACATTGCTAACTTGTGTTAACAAATGTCTTCAAAATTGACACTCCTATTTGCTGCCAACATATGTGAGAAAAATACGTGTTCTATAGTTGTTAACAAGATTTAAGTAGCTTAGCTGCAGAACAATGGAGTTCTTTTCATTTTTGCAGACGACAGTAACCTGGGCAAGCGGGTACGATAAAAATGAAGCTATTTCTTTCGTTAAATAGGGTCTAGAAGGAGAGATACAGACGAAATCTCCAGCATTTAGTAGGAACAGCATATGTGGTATGATTACTTCTAGCAACTCATCAGTCTAGACTGCACCTTCTTGTTTAACAACTTAATATTATTGGAAAAAAAAAAATACAAGCTGTTAGTTGAAACTGTTTAGTCCTTATTTTTAAACCTTGATTGGGAGACTGTTTCAAAAAGGTTCAACTGATAACATCCGCTTGTATGTGTGTATTTACTGTTCACTTGCAGTTTGATTTTAGTTCATTTTTAATACCAAACAGTTGCAAATAACGCAAGTTCATCAGAGAATTAATTTGTCATGATCGACCCATTAGATCACCTTGTTGTAAGTCACTCTAGGTATCTATGTTGCTGCCACGTCAAAAAATTTCTGCTTCCATTCTGTAATTTACTTAAAACCAGAGGCTATGCCTTATTAGTCAACTTGTCAAAATCTGAATTTCTCATCCTTGTCCTTGAGCTTTCGGCTTACTCCCCTAGAAATGGCAGTTCCATCTAAGTGGCTTCTTAGAGCACTTACAATGGCTTTCTTTCACTATCTCGTTAAGACATGAATATTTACAGTTCTTTTAGAAAGGTAGTTAGACGACTTTTCAGAATGGATCGATGTCTTTCTTCGATTCTAGTCGTGAGATATTTACGCCGCAAAACGTAGTGTGGTTCCTCTTTTATTCTGACAAAACACTGGCTTGACATTCTTTTATGTTTTATTTTCTATTTTTTTTAATATTTAAGATGCACCTGCACGCACTGTTGGTTGGCGTGATATACTAGTTTCTTTAATACTTGTTTCCTACCAAGTTTATGGCCAAACGCTGTTTGTTTCAATCATGCACTCTAACGATTGCCACGTTGGTTTCAGCAGGAACACGTACAGAACCGATCATAGCTTGTTTAATCGGTCATATAATTGGACCAAGAGCCATTCATTCAAGTCATCACCGCGTCCTGGAGAAGAATCATTACAGCGTGTCATTATATTTGGTAATATGGGGAAGGTACCATAAAGTATTTAATTACACTAATTACACTCAATATGAGAATGGAGTCTATAATTCATAAGGAAAATGTTGAAATGGAACTAAGTGAAACTGCTGAACTTCAGTTAATTAACTTAATTCAGTCACCTCTTCGTGGCCTTTGTTTATTTCTTGTATTGACTTGATAATTCTCTATATTCGTGAGAGGATGTTCTACAACTGCTTTCATATTTGAGCTCCTTGAGGGGCAATTAACAATTCAAAGAAAATCGGTTATCATATAAAGCATTGACAAGGAGCATCATTGTTCTGCCATTTCATTTGCCATTGTTTGAATAGTTACTGTAACATACATATAAAAGAACAGAAATAACATCCAAGCCTGAAAATAAGAACTTGAAATTCAATTCCAGGCCGTTCTAGAGTCGCTAACGTACTGCTTGTGGTAATCATGACTTTCAGGGACAACGTGATGGCCCAAATGAGTATAGCAACTATGAGCCTGGCGCATTGGGCACAACCGACTAGCTCATCAAAGAAATAAAACAATATTGACACTGTCTTTCATATCGGAGATCTATTTTTATGCAGATGGGTATCTCACAGAGTGGTAACAAGTACTGCACTGGTGGAGCCCATTGCATCTAGGGTCCCCAACGTAGCTGCAAGGTTATCAATATCAGTGACTCGATTGTTTCTAAGACAGTGGTTTTTGGACCATTTACTTTTATGAATCTTGAGCCTCTCCCATTTCACTCCTGCAGTGGTAACCATGAGCGTGGCTGACCAAATACCGGGTCCTTCTACGCAAACATGGATTCAGGTGGGCTGAGTGTGGAGTCCGCCGGTGGAGACCGTGTTCTATTCTCCTGAACAGAGCAAATTTCTGGTATGTTAAGAATTCTTTTAAGCAATTCCATGAATCTATTCCACTGCTGAGGTTTATATTTTGCTTCATTAATAAACTGTGCACTTGTTTTGCTGGTGGATCCATTCATTTTAGATTACTAAAACTAATGCGTTTTTTGTTTGGGTTTTGAAAAATTATGCTGGCTTCTTGCAATTTCTTTTCTATGGGTTTTATCATATATATATATTACTTTTTAAACATGGTTTGAATTTTTAAACATTTTTAGAAAGTAGAGGTAAGTAACAGAGAAAAAAAAAATCCCATGAGTGGAGTATGTTTATAAACTAAAAATTTGAAAACCAAATGACCATATCAAATAGAGCCTAAAATAGTTGGTTACATTATTATTCTGTCATTTTAGGTGCTGGGCGTCTAATGTCATTTTAGGTGCAGGGCATCTGAATAATTTTAGATGACAAAAAATGACTATAGTTTTGTGAACTTTTTTTACCAAGGATTATCAAAACGAACTAAAACGAACTATAACCCTCGACATTTCTTGCCATCAATAAATTTTTTCATTGTGAATGAAGTTTGTCTAGCCCGTTTTGTAAAACCATATTTGAGCACTTTCCTTCTTTTAATCTCTCTCAGGATTATAAAACCATATTTGAGCACTTTCCTTCTTTTAATCTCTCTCAGGATTACGAGTTGTGAAGCATTTCACCCCTTTTGATCAAGTCGTCCCAAACCATTTTCCAAATCTGTTTTCAAAAATAAAAAATGATTTTGAATCGAGTCAGAATTTGATTCTTAGTTTTCTATTTCAAAGCTTCCAACTTATTAGCCAAAGACCTCATTAACATACAAGGTCTTACAGTTGTGTCTAATGTTTATTTATTAACATTAGTTTTTTTTGTTGTAGATCGGGGCACTGCAAATGGCGCAATTCATGTGGTTGTCCGTGGAGAAAGGAGCCCCGCTTATTCTCCCATTCAACCAAGCAATCCCCAGACGGGAGTCTTCACATACACCACGATTTTGGAATCGTGAAGTCTACAGCATTCAACCGCTCCTCTCTGCCTTTCGGTTTCAAAAACAATCACGGAAAGGAGTATCCATCTACGATAATATACTTTTTTCTTTTACCTTTTCTCGAGGAGAAAAAACTTGGGACGGAAACGGGCCATGTTGGAATTGTAACCCACACCCCTACGTCGGAATTTTTTGGTCACCACGAAAAAAGAATCCACTTTTTAATAATTATAATTATTTTAGGCTAAATTTAGCATTATTTATTATTTATTTATATAAATATTATTATAAAAAATTTAATATAAAAGTTTATGAGAAAATAACTAATTAAACTGCAAGGTCATGGACAAGATTGAGGTCAAGGTGAGAATTCTCCGTCCCTAAAAAAAATACCATTTTTAAAGAAAACTTATAATTAAAATTACAAATACTTTAGGTTAAATTTAGCGTTTTATTATTTTATTTATATAAATATTAATTTAAACAAATTTAATATAAAAAAGTTATGAGAATATAAATAATTAACTAATTATAACTAATCGAACTATCTACGATAATACTCTAGCCTTCTGGTTTTTATTGAAAAGATAATACATGTCTACCCTTCTCTTATCCTACTCCTACACAAGAATTTACTTTCAAAATTGTTTTAATATTATTGTTAAATTTTAAAAAGTAGAAACCAAAGTATTGCAAAAATGGAGATAGAAAATAGGTGATTTAAACATTAAACTCTATTTAGGTTAAGCATAAAAACTGGATCGTTTCACATTTCTCATAACGTACAATATTATATATTAAATCTGATGAAAATCGTAATGTCAAGAATTTTACCTCGAAAAGGAGTCGGAGTGATTGGCCAGCGAGAGATGCACTGACTTCTGAACATGAACCGAGGGGTTGAATACCATGAGTTCCTACAGATACAAATATGGAAATAGTATTTCTCGACATGGTTAACAGAATGCTGCCCCGGTCTCCGCAAGATCTCCCCTTCGCTGTATCAAGGACGAAAGGAGTTTGACAAAAGCCTTCATAAGATAGTAGGCAGCATAACAACCAGAGGCATAAATAATGACCATACTTGCAATAAAGAAATCTTTGGACTATCGACCACTATCCATCCATTTCAGTATCACCATCTTCTCGGTGATCATTTGATGAATTGATGGACGTTAATAGATCATCTACTTTTAAAGGCGAATGGCGAGCCGCATATTGAAACATAACCTGCCACAGTTAGTTTCCTTTAAGGTCTTGGCAGAAAAAACAAATAAAAATAATCAAATAAATGTCAATTAACCTTGGAGTTATGAGAATATAATTTAAACAAATTAGTTAGCCCTCCATAACTTTTTTAATTAGTTAATTATTTATATTCTCATAACTTTTTTATATTAAATTTGATTTGACCCTTTAACTTCGCTATTTAGCATAATTTCTCTAACCTTGGAGTAACTATCTGCAAAGGCTCGAGCCCCATTGACCTTGCCAACATATTGTAAATCTGCCCCCTGAATCCTCCCGTCAACAATGGTCAACCCTCCATCCCCGATTGCAAATCGCAAGAGATTACCTGAAGACAACCCTGACTGAATTTTATCGAAATGTCAGTTTAGATATTTGCCGACAAGGAACTTCAAATGCTGGTAACATATAAAAACAGAAGATTTTTATAATTCTAAAAAAAAAAATTATTGAGAAAAAACTCCGGTAGCATTAACTTAAAAGAAGCTTGAAGTGAGTTAACCCCAAATCTCCCCCAAAATCCTTGCTTTTGATCCTTTCCAACCAATGGAAAAAGAAAAAAGCTAGCTAAAGAGTTTTTTTTTTTTTTTTTTATTTAAAAAAAAAAATCAAACATGAGGATGCAAAAAGAACTCCATAAAATGACAAGCCAGAAGATCACGACCACTACAAAAGTCGCTAAGAACCTGAACCAAAATATCAAAAAAGAGAGTAGAATTACCAGGAGATGTGATTCTAATCACTTAGTGACTGTTTGCGCTTAACACACCACCACGGACAAAGAACTAAAGTGGAAGACTTATTCACAACTTGGTTAGGAAGAAGGAATCTTGATGAGGAAGAGGAAATAAAGAAGGCTCCACACAAAATAGCCTAATTCAAGAAAAGGTACCCTTTTAAAAAGTAAGCTCTTATTCAATATGAAAGATATCTTTGACTCTCTTTCACCAAACAGAAACGCTCCAGGATATAGCACAAAGGAAGACCCAAATATAAGATGGATAACAAAGAGACCACCAAGCCACCATTTACAACTTACTAACTAAACTTATTCACAATCAATTAGAGTCACATAACTAAGAACGTTTATTCCTATTAATATTTAAGCATGTAGTAGTCTCAGAGATATGAAGAACTCAATTCAAATTAAGAAAAGAATCTCCCTTCCCTGCATAAAAAAAAGGTGCCATCCACAGCTACAAATGATGTTTGAAGACATTCTCTCTCCTCACAACAAAGCCCTCCATTAAATAACTACCCATCACCTCTTATCAAAAAAAGAAAAAAAAAGAAAAAAAAAAGTTATCCATCACCTTACATATATTTCTGCTAAGGACGTCAATCACCTCAATTAAAAGGAAAGAGAACATAACATCACTTGTTCGGTACCTCTATCAAAGAATTCCCTCAAAACCATGCCAGAACTATATCACACAAGCAATTTACAGACCAAATTCTCCAATTATAGCCAAGCCGTCCCCAAAAATACCAAAACCAGAATGATCATAAACCTTTTCGAAACTGATCTCCACAAGGGATTTCTTCTCGTACTGATGAACCTCACCAAGAATTTTGTCCCCAACCATTAAACTGCCCCAGTTAGCATAAATAGTATGAGATACGACTTTCCATGACCTCTTGACCAGGTCTTGGGAATGGTTTACAGAGAATGAAGTTGTGGATCTAAAATCCTCGATAGCTGACACGCTTGGCCTCTTACAAGAAATTAAAAAATAAAAAGATAAGCACAAGTTTTCTTTATAGTTGTGTCCACAAGATGCTCCCTAAAAATTAGTAAAAAACTTTGAGCAACGACCATTGGAGACAGAGACTTACAATTCTCAAACCACCATAGAGGAAACCTACGAGTTAAAGGAAGAGCGTTGAGAGTTGTAAGTTTGAGAGAGAGAAACTCCTTAAAGGAAGAGTGTTGTAAGTTGTAAGTTTGTAACCACATATTCTCAAACTTTAAACAGGCCGAGTCTCTATCTTACCACCCTAGAACAAAGGTTAATAGGCTAGTACTAAAAAAGTAGTTTTGGAAATGAATGATTGTATAAACCCTTGAAACAGGTCTAGAGTACTACTACAACTTATCCTGTCTACTATAATTCTCACGAGATGAGGTAAAAAGAGTCAATTCTCTCTAAGTGGGGGTAAAGGTCGTTAATGCTCACTAGGTGGGTAAAAAGGGCCACAATTCCTGCCACAATTCCCGTAAACTGAAGGCAATATTGGTATAATTTAGTAACAGGCTTTATGGCATGTCAGTATTCCTGTTAACATGCTCTTTAATATTACCTGTTAATAAAAACCATCGAGATTATTTTTCAAAAAATCAATGTCATGCAAACCACCTCATATCACAGGAGCTAACTAGCTAATTACTTTTTTCTTTTCCTGTTCCAAACAAAAAGATCTAATTGTTAGAAGATGCAGATATCAAGCAACAGCTTCTTCAGTTAACAGAATCCCAAATAACAACTTCAAGACTACAATATGGTGAAATAGGCACCACGCCAAATTACACACCAGACATACAAAGGCACAAAAGAGAAAATAAAAAGAAATGAAAATCACAGACCAGATTTCCATGCAAAATGTAGTCTAAGTAAACAACATGTAATACACAAAATAAATTCAAAACTAATGACACCATAGAAAGGGTTAAATTTAGAACAAAAACCTTTTCGATAAAATTGCCATCTAAGCATCCAAAGTCCAATGGAGGATCATCTGATGTAGTCACCTTTCCATCATCTTGTAGCTCCAAAACCACCTGATTATTGAAACAAAGCAGAAGAAGCATTATAAACTATATGAGAAAAGAGAGTAGGTCCATGGCATGGATCACAAAATGGATCGTTTTCATCAATTGCGTTGTGTCAGCAGAATTTGTAAAATAAGAAAAAGATAGGGAAAAAAGAAAAGAATTACAGTCATATAGTTCATTTGTTTTAAAAAGAGGAACAGGAAGTGTAGAGAAAAAGTGCCTGCTGTTGGCTTGGGACTTGTCCATTACTATCTGTGTCAATAACATATCGACTGCAACTCTCATCCTTCCAGACCAATGCAAGTGGTGTATTTCCTGGCTGGTAATGGGAATGCCTAACACAACGTAACTTCTTAGTACAAGATCAACGAAGATATAACTTGTAAGAATACAAATTCATGAAATGAAAGAAAGAACTTAATGAGACGCACAGTGCATATTAATTATCAAGCATGAATATCATGAGATTATAACTTCAAAATTGTTAAAAACATATAACTCTGCAGATACATAAGGAGTGTTCCGCACGTTGTTCATAATATTTCAATAAGAGACAACAGAGGTTCTCAACTAAATGAAAAATAACATGTGAAATAAATTCAAAATAAATCCACGTGTAAAAGGAGGAGGAGAATTCAAAGTCTTAAATCCTTTCTTGATGGTAAACCTTACTTGTTGTAAAATAATAGGCCATCCTTGATATAAGGTGCCGCTCCAGTATAAGCAGCATAAAAACCATTTTGATCGCACGTATATACAGGAACAAGGCTGAATTTATATTTGTGATAGTATGAAGGTGGCTCAGAAGCACCAGATTCAACAAGCTTGGAATTGAGCCAGAAGAACCGAAACTCGGCTGTGCAATCGTAAAGAGAATATCCTCGCCAACAAATCATATCAATGACGTAGTAAGTTTGATCCATCTGCATGACATTCGAACTTCTACTTGTCAGTAAAAAATTTGGCCGACAGAATGGCATAAGAAATATGAGAAACTTACTTCATGAAATATACAATCCAGGATAGAATATGATTGACCGGATCCAGAGGCATCTCTTCTCCTTGCTCCGTTGGGTAGAGCAGAAGGAAAACGATGCAGAATTGATCCATTTCGTAGCCTACTGATAGTTGTGCCATTGGAAGAAACAACAAAGCACCGTTTCCCGGAAGGCCTTGCAAATACGTACCTACAAGAATCCAAAGCATCGCAGAAACGTCACTCTCACCTTGGATCATTCCATGCAAATTTACAGAAAGATGAAGATATTCTCTCTCTCTTTTTCCTTTTCAGAATACTTATTGACATCAGAATAAGACATTTAGCGAGAAGTATCGTCCAAATTTCGGTGGCGCCTTTCAATTAGCCAAGCACGAGACGTGAATGAGAAAAAGGCAACCGAATACAATTGAATTTGAATGCGAACACGCGACTAGGAGAAAAAATCAGAGAGTGCAAGACTAATAGAAAGGCAACGATGATAAGATGATGTGTCGAGTAAAAAGGAACAAGATCTAAGTCCGAGTAGTAGTTGAAGAAAACGCAAACATAAATAGTTAACTGAATACTAGTAACTGAGAAATGGAAGGAATTATAACCAGTCTTCGCTAAGTCGATCAGGAACATCTATCATCCATTCAGGAAGTAACAGTTGCCTCGAAAACCACTTACGAGCCTCTGAACCTTTGAGCTTCGAAGCCTGGCGAACATCGAACTCCTTCAGAGAAGGCTCGTTAAATTCACTCTGCGATCTAAGCACCGGCGAGCATTCCGTTTCGGAATCGAGTTCATTTAGCTCAACCTCCAACACCGACTCAGAGGTACTAGGCTCGTTGAACGTGGAAGAGAGGGAGAGGAGCGTGGAGGCTAAGGAACGTGCTTGTTGCTGAGCGTCGCGACGATTCTGCTGTTGCCGTTGTAAAGAAAGCTCCCGCCGCTTCTGCTGGTCGGAGATCGCGGGGCGTTTGTGAGGACGGCGAATGTCATGCGGTGCCATCTTCGCGCAATTCGGTTTTGGTTCGAAATATGAATGTGCGGTCTCCAAATCGGTTCGGCCTCGAAGCTCGCCCGCCGCGGCAATATCATGGAAGAAGAAATTCAGTAGTTGGGTTTATATAATCTTGGGCCCTCAACATTAATGGGCTTTTGAGCCCAGTACCGAATGACCGAGTTTAATATTAATTCCAATAAATAAATTAAAAAAAAAAATACCGAGTTTATATTAATTTTATTTTCACCACTATATTTCTTTTTTCCTTTCCCTTGTGTGGAAGATCCTTACTATTTTTTAAAAAATATTTTTAATAATAGAATTTGATGTATTAAAAGAAAAGTCAATGTAAAATAAGTATTGAAATATTGAGTAAGAAGGCGGGTAGGTGGGATGTGGAGGCTTTGGGGAATGCATTCAAACTTGCCTTTTTAACTACAATTATATTTAGATTAACCGAATAAAATAATATTTTTTTAAAAAAATATTAAAAAAATGATTTGGTAATAGTAATAGGAAAGGAATTGACGTGAATTGAGAGAAGATACAAAAATGGAGGAGATGCACGTTTTTATTTGGAAAGCGATGAAAGCGGAAAGAAGAGAACCCCGAAAGGAAGATGCTTTGTCTCACTCCGCAGTTTAGTATTTAATTATTATTTATCACTCACTCCCTATTCCCTAATTCCCTAATTCCCCCCTTTCCCTAATTCCCCCTCTCCCAAATTCCAAACCCGATTCTCCATTTCCGCCATTAAAGCCTTTTCCGCCATTAAAGCTTAGCTTCCCTTCCTCTTCTCACCCATTTCCCTCTCATTTCTTCTGTCTATTCCATCCCACTCTTTTGCTCTGCAGAGCCCTTACTTCCCACCGCTTACGCCCAACACTCCCAATGTGTTTTCCTCCTCCCTCTTCCCCATAACCTTCTGTAATTCAGAAGAGACAGAGAGTGATGGGGTTAAATTTGGGTCTCACAAATGGCCTGTGATTTTCCCATGCCGGAGATTTGAGACTCCATAGCTTTTTCCGACTGAAACACCCTTGTCGTTCTTCTCCACAACCCCTCCAAATATGGCCGCAACGAAGACGGATGTCGCCGCCAGCGCCGTCGACGACCGTGTCTTGTCCACCGCTCAGCAGATCGTCAAGAGCCTCAATACTCCTAAGGAGGTTCGTGAGGACATGCTCTTGATACTCTCCAGTTTTGATAATCGACTTTCCAGTATCAGTAGTTTGATCAACAGTGACGACTCGAAAACCAAGAACGACAGGTTGGACGCCGCGGAGAAGGTGATTCTTCGTTGGGATCCTAATTTCGATGTGTCGAGACGGTCGCTTAATTGGGAGGACTCGCCGGACGAGGCGGCTGAGTATTTATCGGCGGTGGATGATATACTCCGGCTAGTAGAAGACCTTTCAATTGGGTCCGAGTCGACTGAGTTCGTAGACCGGGCCGAAAACGCGATCCAAATGGCGATGTGTCGGCTCGAGAGCGAATTCCGCCATATCCTGATCCAGAGCACAGTCCCTCTCGACGCCGAGCGGCTCTACGGCTCGATCCGAAGAGTTCACCTCTCGTTTGCGTCCAATTACAGTGAAATTGACGATGAATTCGAGAACTTCAGCGAGGACAGTCGCAGTTCGGGGCGATTCCATGAGCGAGGTGGGACAATTGGAGAAGATTCTTGGGTTGATTTAATCCATCCTGATGCGGCTGTTGATCTATCGGAGATTGCGGACCGTATGATTCGTTCCGGCTACGAAAAGGAATGTGTTCAAGTCTACAGCACGGTTCGTCGCGATGCTTTGGACGAGTGCTTGGCGATTCTTGGCGTCGAACGGCTCAGCATTGAGGAGGTTCAGAAAAGTGACTGGAAATTTTTGGACGATAAGATGAAGAAATGGATTCAGGCCGTAAAAGTTACTGTCCGGGTGATTTTGGTCGGTGAGAAGAGGCTGTGTGATCAGATCTTTAATGGCGCCCATGAATCCAAGGAGATTTGCTTTAACGAAACAGCCAAAGGGTGTGTAATGCAGCTGTTGAATTTCGGTGAGGCAGTGGCTATTGGGAAGAGGTCACCGGAGAAGCTGTTTCGAATCTTAGATATGTATGATGCTTTGGCGGGTGTTTTGCCCGACTTGGAAGCCATGGTTTTCGATGAGTTTCTGATTAGTGAAGCGCATGAAGTGTTGTCTGGACTGGGAGAAGCAGCCACAGGGACATTTGCAGAGTTTGAGAAAGCCATCGAAAGCGAAAATTCGAAGAAAGCGATGCAAAACGCCGAGATTCACCCGCTTATTCGATATGTAATGAATTATGTGAGATTGCTGGTTGATTACAGTAAGACAATGAACTCTCTTCTGGAAGACGAGGAACGCAGTGTGAACGACAATGACGATGATCTGCAGCTGGAAAGCACGTCGCCTTTAGCTCGTAGATTGTTGATGTTGTTATCGTCTTTGGAATCCAATCTTGTGGATAAATCAAAACTTTACGAGGATGTTGGGATGCAGTTCATATTTCTAATGAACAACATACTGTATATAGTGAAAAAAGTGAAAGATTGTGAGCTTGCCCAGCTGCTGGGCAGTAACTGGCTTCGCAGGCATAGCGGCCAAATTCGCCAATATGAAACGAGTTACCTTAGAGCCTCTTGGAGCAAGGTCTTGTGTTGCTTAAAGGATGAAGGCATTGGTGGGAGCACGAGCAATGCTGCCTCCAAGACGGCTTTGAAGGAAAAGTTCAAGAACTTCAATGCTGGGTTTGAGGAGATATGCAGGGCTCAGACGTCTTGGAAGGTATCGGATGCTCAACTGCGCGATGAGCTGATAATATCCGTTTCGGAGAAGGTGATCCCGGCGTATCGCTCCTTCTTGGGAAGGTTTAGAAATCAATTAGAGAGCGGAAGGCATTCTGGGAAGTACATAAAGTACACGCCCGAAGACTTGGAGAACTCTCTATCGGATTTGTTTGAAGGATCACCTGCAGTTTCACATCACTTGCGAAGAAAGGGTACTTGAAACTCTTTCATGCTCTGAGCTATTATTCATCCTTTTTTTCCTAATGTTATAAGACACATGATATTGTCATGCTTATGATCTTACTTACAAAAGTTCATACACTGTATATTACAATCACCAATGTTGTATACATTAGATTCTGTATCTTAATAATTTGAGGTCGAGTGATATTGTGGACATAACTTAAGGCCGCCAACCCCGACCCAACCACCACTACTGAAAGTCTTATTAGTCTGTGTACTACTACAAAGAAGAAGCAAGAGTCAAACCTGAATAGAGGCTAATCTAAACAAACAACTTTGTGCATAGCTTTGTTTGTGTTGCTTGAAATGGCGAGTTCCTGGCATTCCTATTGCTTGTGATGGGGCTTTGATTATAACCCAACAACAGTCAAAATTCCCCACTTCCATCAAGTTTAGGGAACACGTGAGTGCTTTCAGTTGCACACAGCTAGCTAACAACGCAAATCATTTGGTTAGATGAAGCATCAGCTCAATTATTGTTCAATGACAGCTTTGGATAGTCCCATCATTTGATTTTGGAAGCTCAATTACCTCATGTTTCTTTCAGCGTACCTCCCATTACTCTTGACCTTGATTGATCGCGATATCTCTTTTGCTTCTCATTTTTATGTTCAAATTCCACTTCTCCACTTTTATTCAAACTTGTTATAGATGGACCCAAAACAGCCGAGTGTGGCTATATTCTATATTTATAATAGATCAAACTCGCAACAAGCTTGGAGATTACGCCAAACATAAATTTACACAAAATGTGGCAAACCCAGAAGATAACTAATTACAGGTAAACTTGCCTATATTACAATATGCACGTTCAATCCATCCACCAAACCACTCAAGATCAAGGACAGAGAACACACACAACAGAAAACTAAATGAAGAGGGCCAAAGACTTGTACTGACCACATCATCGTGCTCGATACTGTATCGCTTTCAAACCCGACTGTCCTGAGGCAATGGCAGAACACCATCGAAGAAATCGCCAAAGTAGCCGTGGGGTTCGTGGACTAACCTCGAGATTATGTCTCTAAGAGTGATAACTCCTTGCAGATTACCATCGCTGTTAACTACATACACGCGGTGAATCTTCTTGGAGTCGAGCATCAAAATCAGATGCTTTATTGTGTCGTCCTTCTTGCACGTAATCATGTTCGTCAGCATTGGAGAGACCTGGTCGTGCTTCTCTAAGTAGCTTCTAACTGCTGTCAGAAAGTTTTTCGCTGTTATCGATCTGTCAGACATGAACAAGATCACCATGTCAATCAATGATAAACATATGCACAAGATAACTCTAGTTCCTACAAGTGGTGACAACAACAACTGTGAATTAGATACCAAGTTTTATGATTCCAAGTCGTTTCTATTTCATTTTTTTCTTAACCAAAAATGTAAAACTTTGC
Source organism: Cucurbita moschata (assembly GCF_002738365.1). Taxonomy (NCBI): domain Eukaryota; kingdom Viridiplantae; phylum Streptophyta; class Magnoliopsida; order Cucurbitales; family Cucurbitaceae; genus Cucurbita; species Cucurbita moschata. The sequence goes on from NW_019268519.1 coordinate 160,487, forward strand.
CTGCGAATCAACAAAGGCCGAACAATATCAAAATATTGGTCAAACACCTGTAATCGTGGTAGATTTCTGGTGCAGTGAGCAAGAAATGGATATCTCTTAAGCTAATATTGCCCATTGCCTTGTTTCCACCCCTTTCAATAACAGGGACACCTCCAACCCTCTTCTTCCTCATAAGTTTGAATGCTTGTAGAACGGGCTCATCCTCGTACACCTGCGTTTAAAGGAGGAAGACATAAAAGAAAGATAAATAACAAACAGATTTTTCTCAAATGAATAAAAACGTTCTCTAAGTTTCTTATGAATATCCAAAACTAGACCTTGACAATAGAAGCGGGCGACATCATGGGAAGACCGAGCTCCGAGAGAGTCTTTGTTCCCCAACGTTCAAACCATTGAAGCCCTGCACATTCTGCTAACATGTGAATAACAGCAGATTGTGAGATGATGTTTTCAATCTTTCCCACCCCCAAGTCCACCACTGGTACACTCTTCATTTTGTACTTTGATAACAATAAGAGCATGGTCAAGAATGAGTTCGTCGTCTGCAAAGCAAGAAACGGGGCCCAACGGAAAGATCCCGAGATGTCTCGCACCTGTACATTCAGAAGATTTGATGAAACATCAAACAAAGCCACATTCATCAGCTAGAAGGTGAGAAAAGCACCGAGATCAGACTGTTCTTCAAATTGTTTGTGATCTAATCTTCAAAAGGAAATCAAACCTGTGTGCTCTTGTACAATTCAGAAGAAGTTAAGCATTCGAAAAAGCTTCCCGAGGTTGCTGCAGCTGATTCCGAGCCCAGTACCTGCTGTTCAACAGGAGATATCACCCCACTTGCTGCTGCAGCCACAGCACTTCCATCACTGGGACTTCTGGGGGATGGAGGTTCCGACTGCAAGACAAATCACGGTGTCGAAAATCGCTCGTTGGTGTACAATAATCTTTAGAGTTTCAGAGTTCATTCACAAGAGTTTGAGTCAAAAACATAAATTATCACAAAGAACAAAGAATCCCTTGTCTTTCATCCCAATGCTTCAAAATCATTGATAGGATGCAGCAATTAACAAAAAATATATGGTTTGATTCCAAAAACATGAGCATTCACATATTCTTAATGATCAAAACATAAATGAATTCAAATAAAATGTGCTTTAAAAAGAAAGATTCATTGGCAAAATCCTAACCTGCTGAAGAATCCAAACAGCAATTCCAGCAAACTCAACAACACCAATGTATCTATCAATCCAACTAGCATGATCAGGTGCATCAACGTCCACCACAGGGGCGCTGAGGATCTTATGTTGGGCCAAAATTTGAACAGCTTCAGCTAGACTGCTGTCCGATCTTATCTCAATTGCTGAACACAAATCCAGACAACAACACTTCAATAATCATCCAAATCAAAATCTCCAAACCAAAAAAAAAACATCAACCATCCATTTCCTACGAAAATTGTCGAGCTCCACCTCAGCTTCAAAGTTCTAGCCACGTCACTAATTCCAAATTGTAATAAATTCATCAACCATCCATTGGTTTTGAAAAACAGAAAGCAAAACTCAAATCATATACGAACAAAATACAAAAGTGATTTGGAAGGGAAAAATAAGAAGGATGCCTTGATCAAAAGGGGCAGGAGGAAAAGCAGAGACAGGGATGCTTTCAAAACAAGCGTTAAGCTTCTCAGTAGGACTGAGCTGCGGCTCTTGAACGTCCCATAAATCTTCCACTTGCATCCCCACCTTCGCCTCTGGGCTTCTAGGACTCTCCTCTCTAGTTGCCGCCATCACCATTTTCTTCTCTCTCTCTCTCTCTCTCTCAATGATTCGACTTTCCTTTCTTCTTTTTCCAATTGGAACAATGGCGGAAAGCATAAATAAGTCCGCTCAGTGAGGAATGCCACTGTGCAACAGCGGAGTTTTAACTCCGTGCGTTGATTTAATCCTAGCCGTTGAAGAGGCGGACTTTTGTATACGGAGGATTTGACTGCCACGTGGTGGACTGAGGTGAATGGGGGTGTAGTGGTCAACAGAGATGTGCGGCTTTTACGTACAGAACGCTAATGCTTATCCGGTTTGTCGGATTGGGAATTAAAAAAAGAAAAAACCACCTTCCTTCTTTCTTCGTACCCTATGTTTACTGCTAACCACTGCTGTGGGCGATGCTACCTTGCGCTGGACCGCACTTTTCGTCCTGCTTTGTGGCGCCACATCATAGGCTCTTCTCCTGCTGCCGTGGCGGCCACGTGCTCAATTTTCGTCATCTCTTATGAATATTCTGTTTTTCCTTTTTCCTTTTTTTCTTAACTAATCTCTCTTGTATATTCAGGTGGGTAGACTGGGCCGATAGGTAGGTATTTAGGAACTTATTGGGCCGGGTTCGTGCAGGCCCAGCCCACAAACAAGAATGAGAAAAAAAAATTCACAAAATTTTCTTATCAATAATAATAATTATAATTATTATTAATTCACATTTATTTTCCGGAGTCGACTCCTTGCAGGAGTCAAATGTCTTCCCTTTAACTTAATCAATATCTTGATTAACTTGTCAAAATAAATGAGAACTTTTTGCATTTAATTGCAATGGCACTCTATAAAGACCCATCCAATATCATATATGTGTCTAGATGCTTTACTGTGTTTGTGTTTTTTTAAGTACAAGAATAAGATGTTTATAGATATGATTTTAAAAAATATATTTTAATAATTAGTCAGGGAGTATATCTAAGATATTTTGAGAGTGGTTAGTAGTATATTTTAGATTAATAATTAGTGTTTTTTTTTTGAAGTAAATAAGTAATGAAATATTTGTAGAGATGATATTTGAAAATATATTTTAATAATTAGATAAAGGAGTATACTCAGATATTTATATTTTATCATAAATTTAATTAACAGTATATTTTATCTAATATGTTTGTATTAGAAATTCTGTTTTAGTTCGGATATTCAGTTAAGTTGAAACTACTTAACCATGGCAATCACTAACATTGAAGCCACAATATTTAAAACTATAATTCGATTAGGAAAAAAGTTGAGAAAGAGAGTGTAAAATTGGTATAAATCGGACCCAAATTACAGAAACAGAAACAGGCCGTAAACATTTATTTTACCGCGCTTCCCGTGTATTTAGCGACGTGGGCTTCTTGCTTCCGCCCTTCAGCACAGATTTCACTCACCATCTTGCTGTCTTTCTAGTTTTTACTTTGCGAGGGTTTCTCGCCCATGGCGTCCTCCGCTTCTTCCTCGTCTCATGGCGCTTCCAAGTTCCTTGGCGACCTTCCTTCCCGTGGCTACTTTTCGTCTTCCGTCCCTTCCTCAAATCCTGTAATGTTTCTTCTCCAATCTCACTGTTCTTTTAAATCTTACTCTTCCGTATTCGCTCTGTTTGAAATCTGTATATTTTTCCATCATTGTCACGTCTACATTAGGAAAAAAATTCACTTAGCGAAAGATTATTTGTAGTTTAATCAATCACTTGAATTCATTAGGGCCTGAAGCCATGGAAATTATAATATCACAATCAATCACTTGAATTCACTGCTCTTTGTAATAATGCATTTGAGTCTGCTAGCACGTTTACGAGGGAGTTGAGTCCTTCATACGTTTTTAAGTTGTAAGAGAATGCTTTAACCTTCTCTCGTGCTTTAAAGGATACTGTTGCTTTACTCTCATTTCGTAAGGTTCCAAATTATTAGTGATCAAGGACCTGTTCTTTCTAGGTATGCAAACTTATATAAATCGTGACAAAGAGGTGTAATTTGAATTTTTCTGCCTAGGTTTTTGCTAGGATGCCGTTCTTCTTTTGCATCTATTATTTATGTGTTTTGTTAGATCGGATAATACGAATGTTTGAGTAATTGAGTTGGTTATCACTTTAGTGTGAATTAATGGATGTATGCGTGTTATTATGTTGGAAGATTTATAACCACATTGTAGTATGAAGGTATTTTTTGAATTATCAATTTTGAGATTTCAATCTACTTTCTTTCTTTTCCTAGTTTTTTGCCTTGTGATGGTCATTTACAAGCATTTGTTGTGGTTATTGTTCTTATTGAAAGGATTTGTTTTTTTAAATATATTCATGCAGGGGAGTATGCGAGTCTATATCTGCCTTCATGATACCTCACCACCAGGTTATCTTTTATTTCTCTGAATGTTCATTTTATTTACCACAAAGCAACAGTTTAAATACATAAGACTGTAGGTGTACCATGGAGCAACACTTTAATCATGTAAGATTGAGGTTATGCAGTTTGAGAACTGTTATTCACCAGATATTTGATTGACATGAAAATTGATGAAGAAAGGAGAATCTAGTACTTGTGTTGCCCTATGAACTTTGGTGCCAGAAGTTTGTTTTGTACAGTTAAGATAGCTGATTTTGGCAATTTACATGTGTTTTGAATGTATGTGGAGAAACCAACAAATAGTCATTGTTGACATTACTGTCACGCTATCAGGAATGATATCTGAGATTCATCCATCATCCTACCGAATAGTTCTTGCTGAAACATGTCAGAAACTGGACTTATCATTCACCAATGCACTGACCACTATGTTGAGGATTGTTTGGAGAGAGTCCCACATTGGCTAATTTAGGGGATGATCATGGGTTTATAATTTAAGGAATACATCTCCATTGGTATGATGCCTTTTGGGGAAGCCCAAAGCAAAGCCATGAGAGCTTATGCTCAAAGTGGATAATATCATACCATTGTGGAGATCTGTGGTTCCTAACACACTATGTGTTACTTTCTGCCATGTTATGTATTTTGAACACAGCAAAAACTAATAAATATTTACACCCATTTTGTTGCATCCAGAAGACCAAGAAATAAAGACAAACCAGCAGAATATACTTATTCGATCTTTAATGCTTAAAAATTCCAGCTCAAAGGATGGAAAGGGAGTAGCTGCAGCCGAATCCTCTCGAAAGAGGTACCATCATGTCATTATCTTTCTTAGAAATAAAAGGCTGGTCTTTTAAGGTGGCTAGTTAGCCAAGTTTTGTTGAAACTATTGGATTTTGCTGCATTTTCTTAAGTGGCACTTGAAGCTAACAATGGATTGTCGTTTGTTATCACATTGCTCATAAAATATATCATTTTCATTTCTTAACACATGGTGCACGTACCATATAGCATATAACTTTGGTTTTAGCATCTACATAATATTGAGTCTTAATTATGCTATCCTTATCTTTCCAGGGCTGGTGAAAAAATTTCAGATGGCAGAGCAAAGAGGACTGCCCAAGTAAGTTCAGGAAAAGGTAAGTTCTTGTTGATCATGTATACAGAAAGTAAGTAGAGCATGTTGACTGACTCGTTACTCATTGCAAATGTTCTTCAAAAGAGTTAACTAAATCCTGCCTTCGTTTCTCCTTGAGCATTGTGCAGACAGACATTAATGTAGTCTTAATCATAATTCATGAAAGTTCAATCAGCATCACCATTTCTTGTTAGCATCAATCTCTTGTGGTGCTCTTGTTTGTTCTTTTTGTTTTTTAAAATTATTTTCTTGTATAATCCAATTATTTTTCTTAGTATTTTATAGAGGAAAATTACGTGACCAATGTGCTGACCCCTCAAGAGTGAAGGAACAAAAAAGTATCTCCTAGCGGGGTGGTGCCCTTTCTCTTTAATATGAAGAACAAGTGAACGACCACTATCTATTATATGGAAAAAACAATAAATCTATGCATATTATACATTGTGGTTGTTCTACATTTTAAAAGGCCCCAACCCTTAAAGAACCCTGCATTTCATACTTTGGTGTTTAACGTCTAGAAACATGTCGAGCAGTTCAATTAGTTATTAGGAAATATCTGAAAATTGAAACAGAAAGGACCAGTCAGGGGAGGATGCGTTTTACCTTTTTACCTTCTTTCTTTCAATAATCAGTTTATAGTTTCATTAGAATTGTGTTCCATATCTGATGATTATGGTGGCTATAATAATGCATCCAGGAGCATCAAACAGTGAAACACCGAGTAAGGATTTCCAGAATTTGACTGTAGAGAGGCTGCGTGCGCTTCTCAAGGCCAGAGGCCTTTCGCTGAAAGGAAAGAAGGCAAGTATATTATATTGCAATCAATGTGAAGTAGAGTAGCTGAATAAGTCTTTATTGATCGTTGTGTGTTTGAGGATTGAGATGAATGCCACTGCTTTCTCTGTGGGTTATCCTTTTCATATTTTTGGATTGACTTGGTGCAGGATGAATTAATTGCCCGCCTTAGAAGCGCTGATGGTTAGACGACCACTATGGGAGTGAAACGAATGCTCCTTTACATGAACAACATGAGCAGCAAGGAAGGCAACCCGAGAGAGAAAGTTAAGGATGACTGTTTCCTCAACATTTAAATAGGAGTAGGGTAGAGTTGAAGTTGAACTGACGATGGTTCTTGAGAAATCAGTCATGAATATCTGCATTCATTCATTTTGATTCAGGAAAAAAAAAAAAAAAAAGCAAAACAAAACATTGATAGTTAAAATATAGAGATAAAGTAAGAGCGTGTATTTTTGTTTACTCTAATTTCCAGTAAAGCTTGACATAGAAAATTGATCCTTCTGAATCATATTTTTCAACTTAATGATCAAATTTTAGATTAAATTATAAATTTGGTCCCAGCTATGATTTTAAATTTTAGATTAAAGAGCTGTTTGATTGCACCTTTATAAATAGGAAAGAAAATAGGAAGTTATACATGTATATATGTGTGGTTTTGAAGGAGCGAATCAAGAACTGCGATCAAATGGTTGTCGACATGCGTGCGCGAGAGAGAGAGAGAGAGAGTAAATTTTTTGAAGTAGTACCACCAATACCAACAACCGCCGGACTGAATACAGTGCGTACAAATTAAAATACAAACCTCACGTCGGTTTCCAACCAACAGTGAGAGCATGATTGGCAACAAAAAAAAGTTGACTTGATTGATCAACCAGATGACCACCGTCATCACCAGTCGTCGTCGACATGTCGTCCAGAGTTCCCCAAAAAATTATATGAAACTAAAGCGGCTGTGGCCATTGGGGCCTCCAGTTTTGGACGGTGAGATAGGTTAAAACCTGAAATATCATTGGCCACAGAAACCATTCTCTCTCTCTCTTCCAAAACGACGGCGTTGCATTCTCCCAATTTTCTCTCTCATGTGCTCCATTAGTCCATCCCACTTTTTTGTTTTGCGGCGCCAACAGGCCGACTACACGTCCTGTTCAACCAAACATTACCTAATGACACTGTGGGTTCGGGTTCGGGTCGGGTTCGGGTTGGAGAGATGTTCACAAATTTGGAAAAGAAGCCCTATGCTTCCATTCCATGCATAGCCGTCTCTCTTCACATTCTTCATTTTCTGCTCACATTCTATTCCTTCCAATTCTATACATTTTTAAAAAAAATTAATTAAAAATGAAGTAATTACACATAGATGTAATTAAAAAATAATTGATTGTGGTTTGTGACAGTTGCCATAAATTTGGCTCCATTACCCACCTCAGGCCTTATAAATTATTACGTCTCTCTAGCCCGGCATAGTCTACCATATTGTCAGTAATCTCTTCTGCACTCATATCACATTTCACACGTGTCATTTACCTACTCCTTTTTTTTCTTTTTTCTTTGATTATTCTCTTTCTTTTCTCTATCTCAATCAACAAGATTATTCACATATTTTCCTTCCAAAAAATCATTACTAATCTCATATCTATTTAACTAATAGGTAGATTTTTATTATAAAAAAAAAAAAAAAGAAGTGGAGAAGAGAAAAAAGTAAGTAGCCACGTGTAATTCTTGTTGAAGGGTTGGCAATTTCCCACGTGCTCTTCCTTTTACAGCTCACATCGCATTCCCCCCACCCTATAAATATTCATTTCTTCCCCAATCCACAAACCAAAAAAAAAAGAAAATAAAAAATTAAAAGGTTCTCTCAATATTGAAGGACCATGCAAGACTTGGCCGTCTCCCTCTTCCTTCTCCTTTCCCTCTCTCTCTGGGCTTTCTGTCTTATTTATGTTTTCATTTATATATTCCACCGCTCTTCTACTGACCGCTCTTCCACTGACCGCTCTTCTACTGACCGCTCTTCCCCTCCCTCTTACCCTTTCATTGGCTGCTTCATCTCCTTCTTCAAAAACCGGCGCCGCCTTCTCTCCTGGTACACCCACCTGCTCTCTCACTCTCCGTCCTTGACCATTGTGGTGCACCGCCTCGGTTCCAGGCGGACCGTCGTCACGGCCAACCCAGCCAACGTCGAGTACATGCTCAAGACTAATTTTCTTAATTACCCTAAAGGAAAGCCCTTCACTGACATACTCGGCGATCTCCTCGGCTGCGGCATTTTCAACGTCGACGGCGAGTTGTGGTCCACCCAGCGCAAGCTCGCTAGCCATGAATTTTCTGCCAAGTCTTTAAGGGAATTTGTGGTTAAGACGCTTGAAGATGAAGTTCATCTCCGTTTGATTCCGTTGCTCCAGAAAGCTGCCCGGACTAACGCCGCCTTGGATTTGCAAGATGTTCTGGGTAGGCTCGCTTTTGACACCATTTGTAAGGTTCGTCCAAATTACCCTTCGTGTTAATTAATCACTAATTAATGTTTTTGGATATGTTGATTAATGACGTCATTGTGTTTGTGTTTCCAGATGACTTTAGGAACTGACGAGCAATGTTTGGACCTGTCGCGCCCAGTTCCAGCAATAGTAAATGCATTCGATATGGCTACGGGGATCAGCGCCAAGCGGGCAATAGCGCCAGTCTCTCTGGCGTGGAAGGCTAAGCGGCTGTTCAACATCGGCTCCGAGAAGCGGCTCAAGGAAGCCGTCCAAATGGTCCACTCATGGGTCTCCCACATCATTCGCAACAAAAACCTCGACAACAATAAAGACAGCGATTTATTATCTCGGCTGTTATCCGCCGGCCACGGCGAGGAAGTCGTCCGAGACATGGTCGTCAGCTTCATAATGGCTGGCCGGGACACCACCTCCGCCGCCATGACGTGGCTCTTCTGGTTGCTGACAAAGCATCCCAAAGTGGAACAGACTCTTATGGACGAAGTGGCTTCCTTGTCCAACAATTACCGAACGGCGTCGTTGGGTTACGGGTACGAAGAATTAAAGGACATGAAGTATTTGAAGGCGTGTTTGTGCGAGTCCATGCGGCTTTACCCACCGGTGGCTTGGGATTCAAAGCACGCAGCGGCGGCGGACATTCTGCCGGACGGAACTCCGGTGAGGAAAGGGGACAGAGTGACATATTTTCCGTACGGAATGGGGCGGATGGAGGAGCTGTGGGGTCCGGAGCGGGAGGAGTTCAAACCGGAACGGTGGTTTGAAAAGGGGGAGGTGAAAGCGGTGAGTCCGTTTAAGTTCCCGGTGTTCCAAGGCGGACCGAGAATGTGCTTGGGAAAGGAAATGGCGTTCATTCAGATGAAATACGTGGTAGCCACGGTTTTGAAGCGGTTTGAGTTTAGAGCGGTGAGTGAAAGTGAACCGGTTTTTGTGCCGTTGTTGACAGCTCACATGGCAGGTGGATTACAGGTTTATGTTAGAGAAAGAAGAGGACAAAAGTGAAGCATTTGGTGTGTGTTTTGAGTTGGAAATAATTGATGAATCATAGCGCCGCAAAGCCAACATTTAATTAAAATATATATATATATATATATATATATAATGATTAAATGTATAAATGAAAAATGTACGTCGCTATAAAGCACTTTAATGTTATCTATATGTTCCAAATTCCAATTTCATTTCCCATTTAAGCGCACGTTTACTTCATTCCTTGCTAACCAACACACCAGAATCTTTCTTTATACCGTCAACTTTGACCTTTTTAACTCCCACATCTTTTATTTTTTATTTTCTTAATTTTTAATGCAGGATAAGGATATAATACAACACGCGTACAGGTTTATTAAAATATATATCATTTATATTTAAGAATATTAAAAAAAAGTAATGTCAAATCTGAAATGGACACATTTTCATCTATCGAAGTTTTTGCTATGATTATGATTAACAAGTGTCTAATACGTGTTCAATAAGGGTTGAATAGTGTTTTAGATATGACCCCACTAACTAAACTAATTTGAATAGTGTTTTAGATATGAACACACTAAAACACACTAACTAAACTAATTTCACAACACAGACAACGCCACTAATCCTACAGATAACTATCTAATCTTGTATGAACTAATTATGTCCTCATTACTGACAATACACTCGTAGATATGATGTACAGCTTCACCAAGACAAGACACGATATGAATTTGCATGCACAGAAAGCCACAAAGCAATGAGTTCAATGACAGTAGCCTGTTGGTTCATAAGGTTTGGTATGCATCATCAGAACAAGCTATGAGAGGGCGCCCTTGTGGAATGAATGAAACGTCAGAACAAGCTCTAAAAGTTGGGTAAATATCAGATTTTAACAATAACTCCTCTGTCTACAGCCATATGAAACTCCCTAGAATATCCACCATACATATTCCAAAATCTGAAGTAGACATATCAGTTCATAGCTATATCCACGATACATATTCCAAAATCTGAAGTAGACATATCAGTTCATAGCTATAACAGAGGCGATGAGAAAAAAAAAACAACAGGGTACATAGTTGCCTAAGTTGGTTTTCTGTATAAAGCAAATTCAGAACCAAGCAGAGATTGGAATGTAAGTAGTTTGAGACAAGCAAAACCATCTGTGATTCTAACATCTACCTGAAAAATGGTACAAATTGGAAATGAAATTTCTAAGTTGCAGTCAAATTAAGACGACTTTTCCCTGCAACATTAGTTACCCAATCAAGAACTACCCATGTATTCAAATACAGAATTCCTATATTTGTTTTGCAGATACTCAGTCCCCTAAAGTAATAAAGGCGATATATATAAGAACAGATGTCACCGAATTCAATGTTTGGATCTTTAAGCGCTTCCAGGAACATCACTTCCAGCAGGTTTGCGGTTCAGGTACCGAAACACAGCATCCTCCAACCTGATGCAACACACACATTTTCGTTGACTAATTAAAACAATCATTTTAAAAAGTTTGTCATGTGAGATATCTGTGCATATTACTCCATTATGCAGTAATTTGATGAGCATGACATAAATGGCATCCAGTCAAGCGGGTCACTCTAGCCAGTATACGAAAAGAAAATAGTATAGCAAAAAAAGACACAAATAGCATTCATCAAGTGGGCATTGTTGCCACTGGCAGTAATTAAAAAGCACCATAATTTTGATAAACATTGCCAAAATCACTAAAATTTTAGAATATTGATGTTCGACAATGATGTAGAACTGATTTGGGATAAAAACATTCATCACATGATTTCAATGCATGATCTCTAAGTACATTTATGAGTAAACAAACAAGAAAGGAGGGTAGAAACAAGAAACAACTTATGCTCACCAGGATTGACTGTAAAAATTAGAGTGACGTTCTTTCTCCGCAAGACGGCTAGCATCACCAGCAACGATCCTTAAATCCTTAGTTTGAGAAGATATCAACGTATTGATAAACTCTGCTGGAGACTGACTGAAGCCAAGAAAGAAAGCTCGCCTTTGGTAGTGCTCTTGAATCTTCTTTACTGCAGTAGTAATCAATTCATCACATGAATCTATATCTTTATGCTTCTCCAGGTTTGCCAAGAATGCTGACATTTGCTTTTCTATTGGAAACGGTACATCCACCACGACATCATAACATGTAGTTCCAACAGGAGAATTTCCCGAAATCTTAACTCTATGCTGTAAGTTTATGGGTGGTGGAGGAATTAAATGTTGCGATATCTTCTGAGATACCATAGAAAACTTGACCTTCTCGTCACCGAACACTTTTCGTAGACCTGGATCACATGTGAAGAAAGAAGGATCATTTGAATTCTGCAACTTGTTAGCTTTCACATAATGCCATAGTGCAGCCATAATTCTTGAGCGGGTGTCTGTTTCGAGTCCAAGCACATCTGATAAAGCAGGTGAAAGACGATATTTTTCAGGCGTGTAATTCATGTCCAATCTTATCACTGCAGTAAATTCTTTATCTCCTTTTCTCTTCACTTCAAATCCCTCTTGCAGAACAGGAGAACGAGAACTCTCCCATAAAATTATGTGGTTATCTGGATAAAGGCTCTGGTCTAAGTATATAGTGATTTTCTTGAAGAAAGATGAAAATTTTGGGTAAGTAGAATCATAATTCTGCATGTCTCCAGCTATAGCGGGATCTTTTCCATCTTCCAAGATCCTCCCAGTTATCTTAAGCGACCAAGAAGGGGATTCTACATTCTTCTGATCAGAACTATTATGATTCTGATTTTCAAACGTATTGAAGACATAGATCCGTAGGGTCTTCTGAATGCGCGAAGGATTCTTTAAAGACTCTTGAATATCATTTTTCTTTCTTGCCAGAGCAGCATCTATCCGACCCTCAACTTCGAGCAGTCGGGTATAGATGGCAGATTCTGGCAGAAGAGCAGCAACTTTATCGGGTATTTGTTTCTCAGGAAGCTTAGCCTTCTTTCTTCTAGCAGCTGGAGTTAACTCCATGGTTTTAAAAGGTGAACTGGCGCTACTGTTAGAAGATCCTGGAGGCCTAGAAGGTGGCTTCTGAGTAGGCCTCTTAGAACTCCCTGTCCCAGGTGTTGACACAGAGGGTGTTATAGTAACATTACTAGCCTTAGCACTATGCAGCTGAACAGGTTGAGTATGAGCTTGAAACTGTGCATGAGCAGATTGAGCTTGTGCCTGTGCATGAGCCTGCGTATACTGTACCTGAGACATTATACGCGACTGCGGCTCGGACAACTGAAAATGACCTGAAAAATGCGTCCCGCCGTGCATTTGAGACTGTGACTGAGAATGATGATTCATTGGCCTTGCTTGCTGAACCATGCCTGAATTCCCAAAATGAGAGGCTGCCCCAATATTCCTCCCCAAATTGTTACTACTAGGGCTGTTATTCACCGGCATAGTTCCCCCAATATTCCTCACCACACTGTTACTATTAGCATTGTTGTTGTTATTCACAGACATCGCTAACTGATACAGCCAAAATCCTTGAGTGTGTGGGGGTATGTGGATCAAATTACTCCATTCAAAACCACGACCCAGCAACAGAGTCTCGAACTCAAATTCACCACCCAGAAATTAAACTCATTGAGACAGCACTCGAAGAGAAAATTTCCTCACAAGAAATTCAAACTCGCCTCACTATTTACAGCAGCAAAAAATTCAACGAATCCAAAACCACGAAAATACTCGGATGAAATCTATAGTGCTTCGTCCCCCACTTTCCCGTTCAAGAATTTCAAGTCCTAAATTTCGAAGCGGGCTTCAGTCACGGATAATGAGCTAGTATGAACTTTAGAACTAGTATGCTACAGAAGGATTTGAAGTACCAATTTCTTCCGAAACCGTTTATGAGAAATTTAAGGCAACATTTAGCATAAACAGATGAAAAATTACATAGGAAAAGGAAGACCTGAAAAAAAATTCTAACCGGTAGTTTCTCCCGTTGCTTTTGCTAACTGATTTCTCTGTCCGTGCTGTGAATCCGGCAATGAGGAGGTCCTCTCCTTTCCAACTCTCTTCATTCCGCCATTAAATCTACGACGGATCTATTCGATGCGAACGAAGTTACGTAAATACCCCTAATCTTCGAATGCGTGCAAAGGCTTGGAACCAGGGATGAAAAAGAAAAAATCGATTGAACCTGTGAACTCAACTAACCGAACCGGCCAGTTTGATTCGGTTATTTTAAAATTAGGTTCTCGGAGATGGGGGAATCAATTTGGTTTTGTTTTAATAAAAAACCAAACCAAACCGTTCTTATTTCTTATTCCCAACAAAAATACCCATTTCCTTGTTTCATCCAACCGGACTCTTTAAAAATGGAAAACCGGACCGATGTTGACGGACCGTAGAAGGCCATAGAAAAAGCCCACCCAACCCATAATAGTGAAGGTGTTTTTTTGGTAAACCACAAATCCTTGAAGGCTTGAACCCCTCGATAGGGTTTAGTGTTCTTGCTGGAAGATCAAGATCAACAACGCCGGTTAGTCTTATTTCTTCTTCTTCTTCTTCTTTTTGCTTCTCAGAAACACAGGCTTGAACCTCTCCGCCACTTATTTTTAAAATTTTCAAGGTTTTTTACTTCTTGGTTTATGAAAAATTAAGCTTGATTGAATGGCATTGAGTCTTCTTGAATATAGAAGAAACCATCAATGGCTATGAAGTCGCATAGGGAGAGGCATTTGCATATGAACACATGAGCGAGTGTAGGAGTTCGAGATTTTATTTTTTTTCAAAAACAATAAAGATTTCAAATCACAACTGGAATGATTTGACACCATTCCGAATTCACAGCTACCGATGGAAGAATTGTCTTATTATTTGTCATCAAATTGTATCTCCTTTTATGTGTTTGTGATATGTACCAGCGTGCAAGGCCAAGGGATCTGATCTGATGTGATCTGATCACCGTGCCACTTTCAGGTATGGCTTTTGTTGCTATATCAGTTCTTGTCGTTCATATCTCTAGTTTCAAAATGTGCATAGTGGTCTGAAATTTGTTGCAGTTAATTGAATTATTTCATTTTATCAGAAGACGTTGTTGAATGAAGGATCTCTTTTTAATGTTGAAACGGAGTTCAATGGAGGTGGAGCTAGTGGTTCTTCCTTCTACTGAACCTGGTCTTGAACCACTTCACTTTCTCAAACTTAAGGATGGTCTATTTTATTGGCTTTCAACTTATGGGTTAGAGTCGGGAACTCTCAGAAGATTCAGATGAAGAAGAAGAAGACATTGAAGCTCATGAAGAACAGGTACATAACTTCCTCTACGGCTTTGGCTTCTAATTCTAAATCGATTGATCTTTTTCCTGCATTTACTCATTGTAGTTTCTGATTTTGAATTGCATGCATAAGTCAGAAATAGAAACACAAACCTCAAATCAGGCTAACATACTTTTCATGAAACTTTGCTCCCAGTAGGATGCTGTAACAACTCACGCCACCGCTAGCAAATATTATCCTCTTTGGGTGCTTCGTTCTCCTCTCTAATCGAGGTAGGATCCCACAATCCTATCATTTATAACAGTCCAAACTCGTCGCTAATAGATATTGTCATCTTTGGACTTTCTATTTCGGACTTTCTCTCAAAATGTCTAGAATGTTATTATATATTGATGACCATCGTCAACCACAAAAAATTGCATGAACTAGCTTAAATGAACATGAGTTGAGTCTTGATTGGGCTAGACCACGAAGAACTACAAGTCAGATTTTGTTAATCAGACAGGGCAAGAACCAGAGAACTCAAGATATGAAGTTTAGAAATCTATAAGAAACTCGAATAAACTAAACAATTTTATACATTCCTTGAGATAGCCTACCAACAAAGATTACATGATATTTTGCTACAAGATTAAGGTTCAATTAGAGAGTCGACCTGAGTATATTTTAAAGTCATTTTTAGCATGACTACAAAATCTGATGCATAGCATATCATAACAAAATCTGATGCATAGCATATCATAACATCTTGATCAACATTTCTTCTTTAGGAGTCTATGAAATTGTCTTGAGATCGCTTTTTTCAATTTCCCTATCATTTAACTCCACTTCCCCCCTTTCACTTTGCAGAGTAAGTGTGGAATCTCCATGGTCA
The DNA here is from genome assembly GCF_002738365.1 of Cucurbita moschata. Lineage (NCBI taxonomy): Eukaryota > Viridiplantae > Streptophyta > Magnoliopsida > Cucurbitales > Cucurbitaceae > Cucurbita > Cucurbita moschata. The sequence goes on from NW_019268519.1 coordinate 176,149, forward strand.
AAATCCTGTTAAGCAACCAATCTAGATGAATGAGACAAGAGATATAGAATCGATCGAACTTGGGGAGAACTGAAATTGAAGACGCTCAAAGTTTATAACGATGATGAGCCTTTGATGTCTCCAACTTTCGGTATACATTTCAATCTCATACTGAAATTTGTAACCGGCCAAAAATCTTATTTGAAGTTTATATTGGATAACTGAGATATCAATTATTTTTTTATATAATGGATATCTGTTTCAACATGTCAAGCCTAGTTCATATTACAGGGACATGGTGTGAATAATGTTGGGTTCTTATGACATGAAACTATAAACGATAGATATTATAAGATTAATCATAACTCATTGCATAAAGAAAAATATGTTATTCATATAATAACACGTGTGTATATGAACAGGAAATGCCCCATTCAAGAAATGAATGAATAAAAGAATCGATGTCCAAACAACTAAGAGACATAAAAGAATATGTGAACGAAATAATGTACATGTCAGTCAGGCCATCATGATCTGAAACTCCTCAAAGCTAATCAAACCGTCACCGTTCAAATCGAAGCGGCGAATCATCACTTTACACTCCGCCGTGGATTTCGTTTCCCCCAATTTTTTAAGCATTCTCTTCAAGCTTTTCGGAGTAATGAACCCGCAGCCTTCGGCATCGTACAATCCAAAAGCCTCTCTCAAGTCCTTCAATTTCTCTTCCTCGCCCACGTCCAGTAGCCGCTCGATATCACCGACGCAGAGCAGTCCGTCGCCGTCGGAGTCGAGCGATTCCACCGCCGCCTCTGCCTCCGCCGGCAGCAGCTCTCCGCCGATCAATCCGAGACGATTCCTCAGCTCCGACGGCGAGATTTTGCCGTCGCCATCTTCATCGAAGTAACGCAAGACGCGGTCGTAGTGTGCGGCACTGGTGATCTCCATTTCAAATCGAGATTCAAAAACTTGGAAAGGAATTGTGTAAGATTTTCTCCGAGTACTGGATTTTGGTAGGAATTGGGATTGGTGGTTGTATTTGTAGGGTTGGGCAGTGGCGGTTTGGAAGCAACGAGGAAGGGAGGGAGAAAAAAAGTTGATTCCAAGGGGGAAGGAAAAGGGAAATAAAGAAAGAAGACCGCCAAGGAATGAAAATGGGTAAGGAATCTATTCATATTTTGATTATGTGGAATTTTTTTTTTTTTTTAATTTTTAAATAACGGTCAACTGCCACGTACTAAACGCTCATTTTCTCCCCCACATATATAATAACATTTATTCAAACGCGTTTAGTCTTGTTGTGGACGAGGCTTATCTACTGCGGCCACCAAAGCCACGTGGTTAACCACACGTAGAAATTAAAAGAAAAGTCATTGTAAAATATTTTGATCTAAATTTTGTTGTGTTAAAAAAAATCCTAAATATTTACATAATAACACAAATCTATTTCTTCCCTGTTTCTACAATTCTATCCTTTTTTTTATAAAATGGAACATACCCATAAATAAATACGTGAATTATTCTTTTTTCATAAAACTTTATTTGCATTTTTCGTCAAAATTAATATGTTAACCTATTTAACATTTTATTAAAATAAAACTCCCAATTTTAAATTTAAATATAAAATTAGATGATAAATGAGAAAAAGCAAGTAAAATATTGGAAGGTCATGCCGTGCATCACGTGGAACCAGTGTTTAAAACGTTTATTCCTTCCCTCAATACATTTACACGTAACACGTGTCGCCTTCTCCACGAAGTAAACTACTCGTGGTAAACGACATTCAGGGCCAGGCCCAAAGAACGGCCCATTGAAGACCAAGCATAACAAAATTGGCATATAAATTTCCCTAAAATGTACGAGTTGTGGAGTTTCCATTTCGTTTGATTCACATGTTCGCCAGGTCCCAATACATTTTGCCCATTCCTCCGCTGCAGGAGCCAATGTTCATGTAAAAATGCCAAATGGGTCGTTTCTCCAGGCTGTATGGAATAAATATTACTAAGTTTTCTTCAAAATCCTCTTATTTTGATGCTACTGCCTCTGAATCAGACAATATGGCGTCCATTTCCTCCAAGTATGGCCAACTTTTCTTGATTGTCTTTTCACGTTTGCTATCCTGCTGTACAAAGAAAGTTATCGATACAATTTCTCTTACAGGAATAAGAATTGCAGAATTTATTGGATCCATCATGCATTGAGCTTAGGTAAGAAGGGGGCGTTTGGAAGAAGAAACAGAGAACGCACCTCATATTTCTGAACCAGAGATGCCCACATGGATTTGCACTGTCCTGGACTCCGATTCATTCCATCACCCAACATACATGTGGATATCTCTTCCCATAATGCCATTCGTCCCTTGGCAACTTGAAACCTGGCATGCAATTGGCCACGTAATTTTATAAGTCTCTTCATCTCCTCAGGTTTCCATTTATTGCTTTTAACAGGCTTCAAAGGCCTCAAAGGCTTCTCCGAAGAATTTGATGTTTTCAGTCCGTTTGAAATCTCCAGCGTATTTTTTGATGGTTGAACAGAACCCTCATTCTCCTTTACCAATTCATTAACAGGAGAGGATGGCGTGATAAACGGTGTCCAGAAATCTTCCATGTCCTCGGTATCGGAGGATTGTGTCTCTGTCAAGTTGGAGTTTGAGGAATTGTAGTCTTCTTCAGGAAGTAGGCTTCCAGGTTCAATATAATAACCTGGACCAACAAAAAGAGTAGGAAAAAAAAAAAACGCTCATTTAAAAAAACCACAGCTACGATCATAACCCCATGGACATGTCTAATAGTAATAACAAACAACTTAAAGTTGCAATCATCCACCTTTCCACGCAACTTAGTTTCTTCTGAATCAAATTGATCACCGTACCATGGACATGTCTCATACTACAACTCCTACGCTAGAAGCTTTTCAACTCAATACATTGCAAAGAAATATCGATCAAAGACAGGCTTAGTCACCTGTAAGCCTTGCATGTAAGGGTTTTAAATTTAGAAGTTCCTGACTTTCAGTAGTGTTTATAATAAGCCATAATAAGCCATAATAATCCTATTAAGAATGCATAAAATGTATGGTCTTGCAAGTAGGGTTTTGTTTTGAATTTGATTAGAACTTCTTAAGTTTCATTAGCTAACCTAAAGAAGATATCCCTACATCACCTATGACCTGCTATCTGGATTATGCCTGAAAACACGAATGACATGTTCCTAAAAGCAACGTGTTCCATTTATGCACGGATATGCAACGAATGATGCTGAAATATATAGCAAAAAAGAAACCTTGGGACTCCTGACTTGAGTTATCCTCAGAATGCAAATCGTCATTTCCATCTGGTCTTATGCCGTTTAAGTGGCACTTAGTTGGCTGTCCAACAACTGCTTTTCTCAGTGCTGACATCCCGAATCTAGTATCGGACTTCCCTGAAAGCCTTCTACCAAGCTGTTCGGATAGAACTCCTCCAGGGTTCTCCACAGCCAAGACTATGACTTCAGGCCTCTTACCACTGTATTTTCTAACCATCTTCTTCAAAAGTTCAGACACAGTTCTTTCCATGTGAGCTAGAGGACAATTTACGGGGCAACTTGAAAGTGCTGCATGAGCGGCTTTGTGAAGTGCATCTAAAAGCTTCCCCTTGTCGAGCCATAAGCATCGAGTAGTGATTCTTAGTTTTCCTTTGATGACAGTCTCATTTAAACCGTCTATACTTTGAGGTCGCAAGATTTCCATACTGCATATAGAAGAAACCAGAACATTAATACAAAGATGGAGGATGTACCCACTTCACTAAAGGTAAAATTTGCAAAATCTACCTGACCACTATTATGCCATCTGTTGCAATCTTTAGTCTCTCGTCAACAAAGAGCTCAGATGAGGATCCAAATGCTTTATCACCATCACTATACTTCAACTGCATCACAATAAAGAAATGAACAAAGGTTAACAGCATCATTATAGTGAAAAGAAAACTATCAAGGTTGTTGTACCTGTAAATTCTCCTTCCCGAGAGAGGTGAAACCATTGGATAAAACTCTTCTGTTTCTCAAATGAGATACTCCAAGCATTTCTCCATTTTTAATCACCTTCATATCAGAATGTGAAATTTCTTTAACTTTATACATACTCTCAGAAAAAGAGGTGTTAAATATGCCAGAAACGATTGAACTTATCGAATCAGAGGATTCTATAAACATACTACCGGGGAAGACTAGAATGATTTAGCGAACTTGAAAATTATTCACCAGAATCAAAACGAGGCTTTCAGAGAGAAGCCAACAAAGAAAATTCAAAACTAGAGTGAAAAGGAAAGGGGAGAATAGATCTCCCTGCCTAGTTCCCCATCTGGCCATAATTTGACCCTTTGGTTTTGTCAGTAAACTCAAGCTGCAAGTTTATTTTTAGTTGTTTTAAATCAGTCCAGGGTTCTTGTTTCTAGGGAAGTTGCTGTTATTTTTAGTCAGTTGTCATATTTGGAGTCAGTGGCGTAAGTTGCTACTTTTGTGGAGTCAGTGGGAAGTTGCTACTTTTGTGCACGAAGTCTTTTCAAGATATTTGTGGATAATCAAAGCGACTCTAGCTATTTCATTGAATCCAGTTACTTCATACAAGAACCAAGCTTTTTAGGATCAAGTATTATTGTTCTGAAAGACATGCGAAAGGAAGAAGAAGAGCAGCTGGTTTACTCTAACACAGATGTTAGTTGTTTTCTAGTGTTAGTTGTTTTCAAGCTCTTAGAAGCAAACTAGGTGTTTGCAGCATTTCAGTCCGGAGGAGAACCGAATCAAAATTTGGAATAACAAGCAGTAGATAGAAGCCTTCAATCCAACTCCTCCAACATTGGTTGAATGATTTAGCTTCAAGAATGATGTCGAAGAGACTCCAATCAACTTCATCAAGGAAGGAGAAGTGCAGCTGGTTCATTGTAGCTCAGATAAGAAAATAGCATATATTTTCAGTCTTTTAGTGTGTCATTTATAAACTCTTAGAAGCAAACTACGTGTTTGCAGCATTTGAGTTGGGAGGAGAATTGGTTCAAAATTACGGAATAATAAGCATTAGAGAGAAGACTTCAATTCAACCTCTCCAACATCGGCTGAACACTTTGGCTTCAAGATGACGTCAAAGAAACTCCAACCTCACCAAAGACCTTGTCAAGGTCTAACTTCACGAGTCAGGACTATACCCTTTTTCTTTTTGTTTTTTTTTTTCCCAAATGTTAATAATTTGATTATACATAAATCAAGAGTCAACAATTTGTTTTCCTCCATGAAGGGCAATGGAATTTGGTGACTGACAGGAAACCCTTTTTTCCCTTTTATGATCTTTCATCAAGGACTTCGGAGATACTGTAGGAGGAACAATTATTTTTAGTCCGTTGGCAAGGATATTGGTGATGATAGGTCCAGGGTAAACAGGTAAATCTAGAGAAATGTTATTGACCGGCCAATTTCTGCATAACATAACTTATCCTATCAAAAAGTATCACAATTGTGGATAGGAAAATACTCACAGTTGTGTGTCGGATGCCTGTCGACCGGCCCAGCAGCTCATGCTCCTTAAGGAATAAAAGCTCTCCATGAATGGGTAAAAAATGCTGCGGTTTAACAATTTGTAGTATTTCCTCCTTCAAACACAAAGAATCCCATTTTTCAAACATAAGAGACAGATGAAGGAACCAAGATGGATGAAATCAAACAGGTGCTAAGAAGAAAACTATTTTGAGGCAAAAATGGGGGAAGTTTGGGATGGATGACCATGACATAGACATGAAGGCTAATCGAATATCAAGCTTAAACCAATACCTAATAAGAAATTAGGTTCCAAAATATCAGGTAACGGAAAAAAAGGAAAAAGGTAAACAAAATCTAATCATCTATACCAAGACATTCCACAAATCTAAAGACATGTATGAGAGTGGTTTTGAAAGGGTCAAAATCACTTTCTTCGTGTTCAAAACTACTCTTATCCAAAACATATCTTTAATCATTCAAAATAAACTTAGTGTTTAAGTTAACACTTCTACACATAATTTTCCTTCCATGAGAATTGATTTTCAGAAATAAAAAAACTTCAAAGTGATTTTGAATACGAAAAAAGTGATTTTAATCCTTTCAAAATAATTTCCAAATATGCCTAAAGGCATACATCTACAAACCGAGATAGGAGGCAGGGGAATCTGTAGTTCAAAGCAAGAAGGCTGAGATAATCATAAGTCCAAAGTCCCAAAAGAGATTTAAAACTGACATATTCGGATGCAATTATAATGGAAACTAACCAATTCTCCACGATATGCATGACCAGATGTGTGCAGCAACTCATTCTTGCCCATGATTATATTTGATCCAATCTCTGATATACGGTTCAACATTTTCATCACTCTAGATTCATTACCAGGAATAACCTGTCGCATGAGAAGAGGGAAAAGAACTATTATACAATACATTGCCTGAAAAACATCAATGGCAGCCAGTAGACCTAAGGCTGATGTCAAATCGTTTAAGAACTTAGAAATGTAAGTTCAGCAGTTCAAAATTGTTCAAATAGGCCAACATAGAAGGTATTGTTCAAAAGAAGACGTTAGTAGTAACTTAATATATGATAAATAAATGAAACCATAGTAAAATATTGGCGAGATAATGATAGGAACCAGAAACATAGAATGAAATTTAAGAAATCTATGTTAATGGAGAATAGTCGATCACTTTTTGAGAGAGTACTCTCTCCCACAATTAATCTCAAGACTTGCCAAATCCCCTAATCACCCCCTACATATGGCAAACAAACTAGCTACCTCTATTAGCTAATAACGAAGATGACCAACATGAGGTGCCGTTTTTTTTGGAAAGATTAAAGAACTTTATTTTTATTATTATTTCTTTATAAGAAACGAGAGAAGAAAATTAAAGTGGAGGGAACAGAAGAAAATACACAAATATGCGTTGGTTTTTTCTTCTCAAATCAGGGTGTAAAATAATTTGATATTTCAATTTCTCAAACGATAAAGTGCATCATAAGACTTGCAAATAAAGATTCCTCGTAGTTCTGTATTAATTTCAGGTGATCACAAAATAAGCAAAGGATACGTCAATAGGCTAGAGAGGAACAGCAATTACTAAAATCTTTGTAAATCCAAAACAACTGATGAGACAACTTGACATTGTGGGTTGAATATGAGTCTATGACACAGAAAATATAACTATAAATTTGAATCACATAAAGATTATTTGATAATTGGTATGAATAAATAAAATCTTGTTTTATTACCTTGGCCGAATACAAAATCATATCTTCCTTGCTCAGTTTGAGAGAGTGACTACTTCCATACGATGCAAGATTTAGGGCAGCACGTGGTTCTGCCTGACACAGTAGCATGCACAATGATACTGCTAAATCGATGTGACTAAAGTATTAAATCCATTAAACCACCAATTCCTATAGGCATGTAGGCAAACTTACTTGTGAGCCAGTTGTGACAATCAATAAATCTTTTGGTGCATAGGCTTCAATGTCCTCCACTTTTACCTTATCAGTTGTAGGATGAGAATTGTTAAAATTAGATGAATACGCACACTTAAAACCTATAAAATATGTGGAATAGTTAAGAATAACAGCTGAAAGCATGATTCTACATGCATGCCCATACATAATTTCATGTTCTCCTAGGAATTCAAAACCAGCGTTGCAACTAAGAGTCCAGTAAAATTCATGAAAAATATTCCATAGTAAGCATTAGCAATAAGCCAACAATAATAGTAATGTGCACCACTTCCGAACATTAAGAAGAAGCATGGCCATTATGAATAATAGCTGTTCGCTTATACTCAGCAGTAATTCTTTAATCACAGATTCATAAAACATCACAAGTTGTAATAGCACAGTTATACTCCTTAAAGACCATCTAATGGCAATGAGGATTATGTTTGAAGCCCCTAATGTTAAATAAGAAACTGGCTTTCATTCAGATAAACCAGTCCAAGGCAGTGGAGCATACCAAGGCAAAACAAAAACATGGATTACAGAAAGACACGTCAATGTCTAAATCTTTAACAAGTGAAAGATAAAAGAAGCTAAAATTGAGATCTGTCGAGGTATTACGCACATGAAGGCTTTAAACTTCAAAGGTTTACTTATTTCTCTTTAACCATATTTCCCACATAATGGCAAATTCTCCTGTGACCTGTAGAACTTCACATTTTTATTTAAAAGGAACATCTTCAGAATATCTTCTAAAGCCGCCACTCCCTTGAATAGACTCGATCAATAAATGCATAAACATCAATGGTCTTTATGTCACAACATCACGTGAGAAAAAACACATTCCCATGGATCAATATGCAAGACTCTTTCTAAGAGAAAAAAAAAAGACTTCCAATTATCAAATAAATATACAAAGGTACAAACTGTTGCGATCCCACCTTCTTAGATCATGTCACACCATGTTTTATTTTGTTGGGCATATTTGAGTTTTATTTTGTTGGGCATATTTGAGTTGGTTCTCAATTGGCATATCTCTTCTCTTTTTCTGAAATTTAACTTCAGATCAAATGTGCATAAAGGATTTTTCTTAGTTGTCAAATCTCTTCCTTCTTCTGTCACTCTCTTTTGCTTGGAGTTCAACGTTCTTGGCTTTTATTTTGATGTTTTGATTGGATAATTATTTTAGGCTCTTTGTTGAAGAGGATGTAGTACTATTTGGATTGTTATTTACATCATTCTTAGTGGTTTCTTTTCATCCCTCTACGAAGTTTTGTATCTTTAGAGCCTTAGTCTCTTTTCATTATTTCATTGAAAAAAAATTGTTTCTATTTCAAAAAAGTTAAAAGGGTTTTTTCTAAGATTTCATTTCTGTCGATAGTCAAATATCAATAAGGTCACTTGTCAAGGAAAAACTAAATGTCAAATTGAATTTTGAAATAGAAAACATATCAGGGTGAAAATAAAATTTATAAATGATTACCAAGGTCGATGGGTCAATTGGTGCCTTTCCATCCTTCCAGGCTGCCTCCAGATATGTCCTTAAAGACATCCCAACAAATACCTAATAATCATACAAATTTGCAAAAGAAGACATAAATGCCACCGTGAGAAGCAATTTACTTTTATGTATGGAAAATCATAAGAGAATAAAGGAATCTAACTATGAAAAACTCACCAACTTTCTACCAGTTAAATCAGCGGCTGCTTTCACACTTCCAAGGCGGTGTATATTTGAAGCAAATTGAGTCGTGATGACCCTTCCTTTAGCTGCAGAGATACGTCTTAAAAGAGCATCTGCCACCACAGACTCACTAATCGTCCTTCCAGGAGATAGTACATTTGTTGAGTCACTCATCATCTGAAAAGTAATTCACATATATTTACAAAGTTTCATATTTCGACCATGTTCGTTGCATGCCAGTAACAAGTTAATTCTGCTAATAACAAACCAAACTTTCAAAAAAGAAAAGGCCCATTTCTCCTAGGCATAAATTAGATGGCTTTGAAACTAGCTGAAGTCACAAAAATATGCATGAATCAAAAGTTTCGGTAAACATTTTGTGGCCAGAGGTTTAGATTTTATATATACTGGACGGGGACAAGAATTGGCTTACAAGAGTAACTCCTTCTTTTGATAATTCTTCCAAAGTTTCTCGATCAAAGACTTTACCATCCAATGGGGACTCATCAATCTGCAAGATATCACGTCCTCAAGTAGTCGTAAAAGAAACAAACAACAATGAGATACTGCATCAAACAGTCTTACCTTCCAGTCTCCAGTATGAAGAATTGTACCATCAGCACATCGAAGAACCAATCCACAACAATCAGGAATGGAATGGGTAACCCTAATTGGCTCTATTTCAAATGGCCCAGCTGTGAATCTCTTTCTCATCTTAAACACCTTAAGTCTAGAAGGAACAAAAATCCCATTTTCCTTCAGACGCTTTTTTATTAGCTGCCAAGGAAGAACAGTCATGCCACAAATGACAAGCAAGCACCACGTTGATGAAAAAACTAGAGATAAAACAGGATTGAACTCTTGATCTTTACATTTTAGTTTAAAATCATTACTATTGACAATGTCCCATCTCCTAGTAGGAGTGTAATAATTTAAAAACTAAATATGCAGCGTGAGGTCAATAATTTCAATTGACAAGTAATATCAAAATTCAACAGGATGATTGACTGACAAAGGTACATAAGAAGAGTTGCATTTGATGTTAAAAACGCAAATACTTAGAATGATAGAAAATTTCAATATGCTGAAGTAGTGATATACCTCCACTGTAAAGGATGAAGCGTAAATTGGTGTATGGGAATCCAAAGCTGGAATTACCTGATCAGACAGGACTGATGCATGTGAAAAACAAAAAATATATAATAACATAGAGAAAGTTAAGATCAAAAAACTATCTCACAAAGAGCATGTAGATGTAAAGTTAAAAGTTAAATTTTACAATTTTTGGGGTAATGGTCCCTATCGTCCATTTATTTCATTTTAGTTCTTCACTTCCATAAATGCATGAATTTAGTCCCTGATATAGCTCTACAGGAAAATAAAAGTGGTGAAATACAAGGGACAGAATTACAATTTAACCAAAATTCCGGTATAAAGACATTCTGAGTGGCTTGAACTTATTCTCTGAGAATTGCAGAAACGTTTATTCGTCTCAATGTACAATAAAGAAGTTAAAACCATAATTCTAGAGGTTTATAGAACACACAAACAATATTACATAAAGAAATAATAGCTTATGGCTAATGTATACCAGTATCTAAGACAAATTGTTTTGTCATGCGTGTATGCATGGAAATTATTTCCTTTTGATGTTAATTATAAACATTGCCAGTATTAATTACAATAGATAGTATCCAAAGAGTAGATGAAAGTGGTTACTTTTCTACCACCTCCTCCCAATATCTGGCTTTATCATTGAAAAAACAATTTGTTAAGAAACGGGATCACATTTAATTATTAGCTTTATCCTTGAAAATCCTATAATCTCTCCAACCAAATTTCCATAATAATGTGTTATAAAGATGCCAATCATAAAAACCTGAGAAATTAAGAATATCTGGTATTTAGGGGAAAACATAGTATGTCTTAGGAATTAGAAAGAAACTTTACCCATGGCAACGCACCAATGTGATCTTCATGACCATGTGTAATGACAACAGCTTCAATTTTGTGACTCCATCTTCTGATGAATGTGGTATCGGGTATAATTTTCTGAACACCAAGCTCATCGTGGCTGTACATAGATGACACACATTTAGACACAACATTACAGTGTAAGAAAGCATGCCAAACACTTCCAGTAGGATCAAACAAAAATCAAATGGGTTAAGATGTAAAATTACATTTACTGGAAGATTTAATCCAATCCTTGAGTAGCACAATTTATGGTTGCTAGAGATTCACAAAAAATAGAAACTTACTCAGGAAACATGACACCAGCATCAATCAAAATGTAACGGTCATAATTCCCAACAAGCATACAATTCATCCCAATTTCACCAAGGCCGCCAATTGGAAGAACACGGAGGGGCGGACCATCTGAACCTTCATAAAACTGTTCCATCTTGCGTTTAACAGAATCTTCCATGCTTTTTCTAGCACCTTCTAATCTTCCCGGTCTTTTGCGGTGTACTCTAGAGACATTATTGCCTAAATAAATGCAACATTAAAATGGCATTTCACAATTTCAGAAAGGGAAAAAAAAAAAAAGTACATTGACAATGGAGAAGAGTTCCCAGAAGTGTTAACATTGTTGACTATGACAACCGTCACAAGAGAGAGAGAGAGAGAGAATGGCACTAAAATTGGTACGGTTGTTCAATGTAACCCAGAATATCTGTAACCGCACAAGCTCACAGCTAGCCGATATTATCCTCTTTGGACTTTCCCTTTTGGAGTTCCCCTTGAGTTTTTAAAACGTATTTGCTAGAGAGAGGTTTCCACACCCTTATAAAGAATGTTTCGTTCTCCTCCCCAACCGGTGTGGGATCTCACAATCCATCCCATTCGGGGCCCAACCTCCTTGCTAGCACACTGCCTCGTGTTCACCCTCTTTGGGGCTCAGCCTCCTTGTTGGCACATCGCCCGGTACCTGGCTCTATACCATTTGTAACGGCCCAAGCCCACCGCTAGCAAATATTGTACTCTTTGAAATTTCCCTTTCGGGCTTCCCCTCAAGGCTTTTAAAACATGTCTGCTAGGGAGAGGTTTCCACACACTTATAAAAAATGTTTCGTTCACCTCCCTAACCGATGTGGGATCTCACAACATCAAACAAAATTCTTTTCTCTCTTCACTTTCCTACGTTTCACACTCCAACAAGTCAGCCAAATAAATATCATACGTCTTGATTCAAACTTCCCTTGCATGTTGCAATGTTATCCACATGACTCAAATAACTCAAATGCCAGAAACTCCATTCCAAGTCCAGTAAACCAGTTAGCATGTTTCAAGACGTAGTAAAAATAACCCGGACAACATCGTTAAGCTTAGTTCTAAAACTTGCCAAAATTCCATGAGGTCAATTCTATGAGCGATAATAAGTCTTATCTTCTAACTTCTTTCTGCAACCTTCTCGTGAACAAGAGCTGAGCATAGCAACTAGCAGCAGTATCTGTAATTCAATTTTAAAAAAAATGTACCTAAAACTTTAGGAGTACCACTGTAACAATAAATGGTACGTGGGCGCGGCAGGGGGCTGCAGGGACATAGTGAAAGAGCACCAAAGGCTGCCATCGTGTGCCTGTAAGGACCCAAATGTGGCGACCTGAGAACGGAAGAACCGCCCAAAAACTCCAATTGCATATGCTGGGGAGGTTCCGGAGTGAACTCGAAATGGTAGCTGCAGAGCCTCGGAGCGGGAAATGGAGGGAGATAGCGGGCTAAAGGTTTTTCTTCGACTCTCACGGATATCGGGCTTGTCATTTTCGGATAGAGGACGAGTTCGCACGAGCGAAAAAAAGAAACTTTCGCACGTGCGCCTTGTTACTGTTGCGTAGGTTATAGCTGTCATTGTCAAAAGTCTATAAGCCCAACACATATTATAAAATTAATTTTAGTTTGAGATCATAAACCTAAGAAATTAATTTCTAAGAGTGCTTAGTTTAACCTCTAGTCACATATTAAATAAATAAATGTTGAATTAAAACATAGTTTTAATTTTAAAAATGGTTGCTTATTGTCGGACATAAAAATGTCTAATTTATTCATTTGGTCCCTAAATAAATTAATTTTATTAAATATTTTAAAATTATTTTTTCATATCAGGGGGTGTCTAAAGAAACGAAAATTATTATAGTATAATTTCAAGTAGTTTATGCAATTTCTCCTTTTATTTATCCTCGTTTTATGAATGCTTGAATTCTTTTTAAGTCAGAGATACATAAAATATACATAAAATATATATATTAGTTGTGAATCACTGCTTTCAACTTTAACTATATTGACTAGTTGATGTAATGCTTTTACCTTTAGCATCTAACTCTTTTTTTGGGACATGTTGACCCGTGCAAATATAATATTTGTGTCACCTCGACCCATACAAAATAGGTTCAAAATTTAAACGTTTAGATTAATAACCACGAACATAGAATATTTAAAACAAAGTCCATAATCTTTAAATATTTATGATGGTACCTTCTTATTCTAATAAGATTCTTATTCCACGTCTATTCCAAAAATATATATTTTGAAAATTCGACCCAGAATAATTAATTTATATACGTTAAAAATAATAATGTTACTACCAATGAGATGAAAATGCATTTTTATCTCATTGGTAGTAAAATAATGTTACTACCAGTTAGATAAAAAAATGCATTTTTATCGTTGCGATGCGTACACGTGATATACGTTTTTACCGGGATTTCCTTTTTGCCAAGATTCCTTTGGATTTAACGCGAGTAATTTTTTTTTTTTAATTTTTTTTAATTTTATTTATTTATTTTCAGTTCCCAATTACTTTTTTTATTTTTATTTTTTTATGGATTATAGTGCTCCAACTTGTATTAATTGTCCTTTTTTTTATGGATAATAAATTGTGTCGATTTATGTAAAAATTAATAGAGAATCAAATGATAAATCAATACATCTGTCCTACTTGGTCTACTGATTTAAAATATTTTTTTTTAGTTTTTGAATTTTTTTAAAAAAAAAGAAAAAAAAAAGGGAGTTTTTTCGTCCATAAAAGGCCCTCATGCACCCGGTAACCCTTGAGATTGTAAGTTGCTTGAGCGAGATTCCTGACTCGAGTTTCTCCCAAGCTTGCTTGCTGCTTCACCCCGATCAAGCGATTTTCATTTCTCTGCCATTCTTTTTCGGTATGCAAATGCTTCTGACTTTGCTAATTTTTGCGTTCCATTTTAACAATTTCCCCACGTTGCTTTCGTCTTCAAATTTCATTTTGCTTTCCTTTATTTTCTCTCTACTTGATAATCTTTCGCCGATTCTCCCGCGCTTAATCAAGAGGAATTAGAATCGTTTTTACATTCCTATACGATTCTGTTCTGCTTCACTAACTCGGTTTTGTCGTTTTGATTTGATCGTGGTGCACTTTAATCGTATTTTGAATCGACAGAACCATAAATCGCTGTTTTTCCTTGCAATTCCAGCAATTTAAGACGTTATTAGAGAGATGGGAGAAGCTCACGCTATGTGTAACATCGGTGTGGCGCCCGCTAAATTGAACAAAGTTGTCTTAGCGTATAGCGGTGGCTTGGACACTTCTGTTATCGTACCATGGTTGAGGTGGGTGGCTTTTCTTTTCTTTTTTTCCCTTCACAGTCAAATATTTTGATGGCGGCTATCAAGTTCTTCGACTTCACCTGCATGCATATAGATGTAGTTCATCTTCCCAGTTTTGAAATCGTTAATGGCGGTATTGTGTTATTTTGACATTATTCTCTGTTTCCCTTCAGGGAGAACTATGGGTGTGAGGTGGTTTGCTTCACTGCTGATGTTGGGCAAGTACGTTTTGAGTTATCTGTATCCATGGCTGGATCATTAGTTTGTGTTTTCCGTAGATTTGGGTATTTGATTCCATTTTGTTGGCTTATTACGAATGTGAGATATGCAGGGAGTGATAGAATTGGATGGTTTGGAGGCAAAAGCGAAAGCAAGTGGTGCCTGTCAACTAGTTGTGAAAGACCTGAGGGAGGAATTTGTAGAAGAATACGTGTTTCCTTGCTTGCGCGCTGGTGCCATTTATGAGAGGAAATACTTGCTTGGAACTTCCATGGCCCGCCCTGTCATCGCCAAGGTTAGATCCCACTTGATCTCCTCTGCTGGAAGCACTTTCAGTTGTACGAAAGCCACTAGTTCATAAAATTTATAAGCACTTTTTGATGGGTCGGCCAGTTTTTTTCTTCTAGTGGTCTGCTAAGAAAAGAGATTCCTGCTTTCTTTACATGTATTTGATTTGGTTGGTCTTTTTCGTCTGCTTTGAAGAGTTAATAATGGAGGTTATGGAGATACATTTTGCAGGCCATGGTGGATGTCGCCAGAGAAGTTGGCGCCGATGCTGTTGCTCATGGTTGCACAGGGAAAGGAAATGATCAGGTCTGCCTGATTGCCATAGTTTTTTTCTTTGAATATTCTCAAGGAGAATCTCATATTTTTTATTGGGTGCAGGTACGATTTGAACTCACGTTCTTTGCTCTGCACCCCAAACTTCGCGTTATAGCTCCCTGGAGAGAATGGGACATTACAGGAAGAGAAGATGCCATTGAGTATGCAAAGAAGCACAATGTGCCCGTCCCCGTCACGAAGAAATCGATATACAGTCGGGACCGGAATATTTGGCACCTTAGTCATGAGGTAATGGCAGCCGGTTGGTTTTACTTGTACAAGTATATTATTCCTTACCGTATATATTGAATTTGGTTGTCATTTAGATGCTGAACTGTATTGTATGTTTGTGATCATTTTCTTTTTTGGCTTGAACAAGTGGCGGGCATGAGGTTTGACAGTATGCTGCCAGCCTGACTTGTGGCTTTTTGGCTTTGAGACTCGTCTGTTGTATTCATTTCTATGTGTATTCATGTGATTGAAGGGTGACATTTTGGAAGATCCTGCCAATGAGCCAAAGAAGGACATGTTCATGATGTCCGTAGATCCCGAGGATGCACCGAACGAACCCGAGTAAATTTCCTCTGTTTTTCTTGACTCAATTCCTCTATGCAACTGAATTCTAATGTTTGTGATGGTTGTTTACTGCAGATATGTTGAGATTAATTTTGTCTCAGGACTCCCTGTTGCTGTTAACGGGAAAAAGCTGTCACCAGCTTCCCTTCTCGACGAGCTCAACAAGATCGGTGGGAAACATGGCATTGGCCGAGTCGACATGGTCGAAAATCGTCTGGTTGGCATGAAGAGTCGCGGTGTATACGAAACACCAGGAGGGACCATCCTATTCACAGCTGCACGTGAGCTGGAGTCCTTAACACTCGACCGTGAGACAATTCAAGTCAAGGACTCACTGGCCCTCAAATACGCGGAGCTGGTGTATGCAGGGCGATGGTTCGACCCACTCCGGAAAGCCATGGACGGTTTCATGGAGACGATAACTGCAACAAGCACAGGAACGGTCACACTCAAACTGTACAAAGGCTCTGCGGCCGTGGCCAGGCGCGAGAGCCCGAACAGCCTGTACAGGCAAGACATATCGTCATTTGAAAACGGGGATGTGTACAACCAAGCTGATGCTGCTGGATTCATCCATCTGTACGGGCTCCCAACCAGAGTCCGAGCAATGCTTGAACAAGGAATGTAAGAAACAAAGTGAAAGAGTTGGTTGGTTAATGCTTTGAGTGATGGAGAATAAAAAAGGGGTCTTAGTGTTTTGGTTGGTAGTCAATGTTTATTAGCTCTCTTCTCCCGCCGCCCTGAAAATAAGAAGACGTTTCAACTTTTTTATGGTATTTTCCAGAGCAAAAGTTAGAGGCCACCATTTAGTTACAAGTCCGGACAGAATCATTGCCCACCATCTCTTCCTACCATTGGCTAATAATATTTATTGTGCCAAAGTTGACCATAATTTGAAAAGCTGTAAATAAATAAGTAAATATGAAATGACTACTCTCGCTTTCAGTGTCTTGTGGAGTTTAATTGGTGAGGGAATCCATTATATTTGAAATAAATTTTTAAAAAATGATTTACTTTGTCTAGAAGTGATGCGTTCAGAGACGTTCTACTAATTTCCATTTAATTTTTATAATTTAAATTTATGAATAGTTTGACCATATCTTGTTTAATTAATCCAATTCCATCCCATTTTATCTCTACTTTGAGGGGAATCAAATAAATTTCCATAGTTTATTGTGTGGAAGGGATGCAACTTGGAACATAGAATGTATTTCCACACAATCATATGCATATCCTACTCATAATATCATATTAATATCAAATATGGAATTTGCATACTTTTTTTAAAACAAAATTAAAAAAAAAAAAAAAAAAAAAAAAAAAAAAAAAAAAAAAAAAAAAAAAAAAAAAAAAAAAAAAAAA
>NW_019268519.1:193978-206050 GCF_002738365.1 Cucurbita moschata
AAAAAAAAAAAAAAAAAAAAAAAAAAAGAGGGAACTAATTTGTAATTAGACATAAGTTTGAACTAATTTTTTTCTTATATGTATGTATATTTTTAAGCAATGATTTTAGACCTGTGGCCACAAGAGGGAAAACAAATAACGAGTGGCCCTTGTTTTATTTATTCACATATAGGAAGTTTGTGGAGAATTTATAATAATAATTTTATAATATAGTAATGGTAATGGCATTTAACTTCTACGTTTGTAATTTAACATTGGCCAAAAAATAAACATGTGAGCGTATCATTTAAGACCTTACTAATTTCTATTTTATAAATAATTTTAAGATATTGCTTTAGCTCTGGCAACCATTTGTTTTTCCATTCTAACATTTGAAAATAATAAATATTAAAGAATAAGCAAAATAGTCATCCACTCATCTTTAAATTTCAACGGATAAAGCTATAAGATTCTGCGACCAAAAGTTGTTAGATTCGGGTTGCAAATTGCATAAGAAAAGCTATTTGTTTGTTTCTTGTTTTTTTTTTTATTCTCAAAGGACAATGAGCAGCCATCTTTGAAAAATACACATATCTAAACTACATTTTTAAAAATAAGAATAATAATAAATAAAAAAAGAACAATTTTGGACTCCCAACTTTTTTGAAAATTTATAACAATTACGTTTATGCTATTTAAAAATAGTATAAATCTAACTAATTCCATCGGTTTTATTAATTTTTAAATTGTATAAAAATATAAATCGAACTAAAGCTATAAATATAAGAATAAATATACACTAAAATATAAATAAAATCTATAAACAAATTAATGAATTAAATATCGAGAGAAAACAGGGAGGCGAGAGAATAATGCATGTTGGATAATGACAATATTATCTTATACGGATGGGGCCCCACTGTCAAATGTACATCGTTAATAGAGAGATTAATTAATGCATGTTGGAAATAGACCAATTAATTAAATTTTTTTAAAACTAGAGATATGTAGGACTCACCTCCAAAGGAAAGCCCTCCAAAAACACGGTATTCTTTAGTAAAAGGCGAAAGAATAGTTCGCTCTGTGCTCACCGCACGGCTCCGTGATTGGCAATGGGCCTTGGATGGTCACTTCATAGGTGTCTATCGTTTTCGCATCTTGATGAGTTTTCGAGGTAGGACAATTCCTACTTTCAATTCCTCTGGGTTCCCTTCCACAACTTGTATACCAAAGTAAATTAAATTATGACCATATATATATATATATATATATATATATATATATATATATATATATAAACTCGTGAGAGGAGAATAAATCTAAAATTAAAATTAAAATTAATTTCATTTATATAAACTCTACCTAAAATCATATCAATTCCATTTCAAGTGAAGACCAATATTTGGATGTAATGCAACACATATTAGAAGGCAATATATGTTTTCAAATTGAATTCTATGGCCACACAAGGCTTCCCACTTCCCGATTGTATCTATATTATTACATTTCAATTCCTTCTTAATACCTTATAGAAAAAATTACTTTTTGACGTCTCACGGTTCTTCCCATTACATGAAAAAGGGAAGTAGGTGGAACATGAATGAAGGATTGAATCCCTTCACGTCTTTTATTAAGATAAAGTTGAAAAGAAAAATAAAAATCCAAACCAGAGAAGTAATTGACCTCATGTTTTTCTCTTCAATCATGAAAGAGAAATCTCTAGTTTTGTGTTTAAAATTGGAACATGTTTTCCAGAATCTGTAAAGAAAACTTCATAATTTATAAAATGCGAAAACAAAAACACCAAAAATGTCAAAAAGCACCATCATAGACAGAGCCTTCTGCAATGCTTCGTTAACAAAAATATCCGTGGGGGAAATGTTGTATTATTGATGTTTCATGTTGTAACTCGTTAGACAAGTGTGACACAGAAACATAACCATAATAACGGTATAAATGAGTACATTGTGCCAACAACTAGGTGGCCGCCACAGGAACACCCTACAGTCGGTTTATTGGAAAATACCTGAGAAGACGATGAATACCATTCTACATATCGACTGTGATCTTCTGGTCAAGATTAGAGAACTCTTCGTAATAGGCCTTAAAATGCTCATATGAGTGGTCGACATCATCTGTAGCACACATTTCCCGAATACTGTGCATTGATAGCTGTGGTGCTCCAACGTCTACTGTTCGTATACCTACACCGCTTGCAAGAATGGGGCCGATGGTTGAACCACAAGCCATGTCATTACGAACCACAAAATCCTGCAAGAGTTGATGACCATTTTTATCATTAGAAACGATTTTCATATAACAATCCTATTCCTTCCAGAATGCAAGATTGTGCATGATTTACAACTGTTTAGTAAAACGTTACACTCAAAATTTATGAAGTCCAAAATATACATGCTAGCAATGCAAATTTTGGCTCCTAGAATTTTCCAAGTTCTTTTTCACAGCGCTGATTTTCATTCCTCTTGAAGTGCTTAAAATGCAGTGTCAAAGAACAGGGGGTCTGTCGTCTCTTCCTACTCCGATAATTGAGCCCTAACTCTAAGAATATTTGATGCCATAGAGAAACGGAAAAAATGTGGAAACATAACAGACCTGAACAGGAATGTTATGATTCACAGCCAATTCCCTGAATATGAACGAAGTGATTGCATTGGTTGCGTATCGTTGATTTGCATTGCTCTTAATGACCAACCCACCGTGCAACTTGGGCTGATGATTTTCTTCATGCTTATCCTGAAATTAAAGTTTGATATTACCACATAAACATTATAACCTTCCGGAAAATACACAACAAAGCGGGATGACAGTACCATATAATTAGGGTGTAATGCATGCGCCATATCAGCTGAGACCAGGAAACTTCTCTGGATAGCTTTCTCAATAAGCTGAAGATAAACCAGAACAATGAAAGTTCATAATTCAAGTCAAACTGGGTGGGAATCACAAATCAAGTCATACTCGTGATCACCTAGAGTAGACAATTTACGGCCAAATTCCTGTTAGAAAAGCATCATCCTAATATACGCTCTTCTCAATCAGAGTAACAAAAATTACAAAGTGAATGATTCGTTTAAGTTGGCATAGTTTCCCTCACCCTTTTTATAGAAACCAGGAACAGTGTAATATGTAAACTAATGTTTGAACGTCTTAAGATACATTCATGGCAATCCAATAGTTATAACTTATTCGTTGAAATAGTCCTCGGAAGCCCTCTAAATCGTTGGGGTATATATTAAAAAAAAGGACCCAGAAAAAGCATTTTGAGCTGAAAGAAAATGAGGGCATGAGTATGATAGTAACGCTCGTGCTTGTTCTCAGTATAGATCAAAATTTTAACGCACCGACTAAGCTAGAGCCACAAATAAAGTTAGCTCTCCAGTGAGTTAGTGACAAGTAATTATCATGAAATCACCCCCTATTACTTTAAGAGATCTCGAGAGAACAACTACTTCTTCAACTATCAATCAAGTGATAATTTTAGTTGGAAGCATAAAATGGTGTCGGTATATAAACCCACATGGAAATTAATTCTATTGGTGCAGATTTTGAAGGCCTAGGAAATAAAGTCATGCAACCGTAGTTATTGCTACAATCATCTTCAAACAAATAATCAGGAAAATATACAATGAGAAGTTAGTACCGAAGAGTCTGAGCTGAAGGAGTTTGTAATTCGTGATAAAGCATTAAGCATGGCTGGAGAACCAGCTCCCTGGGCTGAATTAGATCCAACCTCCTCATGATCGAACAAGGCCACCATTCTGACACCAGTCTCATGCTCAAGGCTTGTTTGAGAAGATGTACTGTCAATCAGCGCCTGATTTGTGACCAATGAAATAAAAGTAGGCGAAGTTAGAATATAGTCAAATGAAAAATCTGCAAAATCAAGAGTAACTAAATGTGGTTTCGGGGTGGAGGCCAAAAATGATTTAAGCAGGCAGTTGACCTTCCACGTATGTTAAGAAAGCCACTGGCATATAATACAGACCTTCAAAGAGCAAAATGACATGCATAAATTATCGAGCCTTCCAGAGAAAATGAATTCCTTCTGGGCACCACCAACCAAACTTGGTTGCATGTCACAGGCTTGCAATTCAAAATCGCATATGTCATCTGGTTCACAGCCAAGCTGATTAGCAAGTAGCTGCCAAGACAAGGAAAAAAGAAATTAAAATGCCCATGGAGCAAAAGTAGAAACGAGAAATGTCAAATCTTCTTTGCTCAAACTTGTACTTCTGTCATTATTTCTAAATTAATCCACCAAAATCCAAATGAGCAGACTAATAAACTATATTAGAATTCACTGTTCAACCCAAACACACAAGTCTTCGCTTTCTGATTTGTCTACCTGTAATAGAAGCGAGTGATGCTTTGAGTTATTAGGACTTGACTTCGATTCTGTTGTCTCTCCATCGTCTTGTGCATCATTCTTGGTAACAACTTTATTCAATTCCCCCTGTGAGCGCTCATATATTAGGGAGGAAAGATAATAAACTTATATTGGATGAAAAGCCAGACGAAGTTTTTGCAACAAAGATTTTCATACAAAATTTCAGCAATGAATACATAAAATATATCTTCTGTCATAAAAATGTTGTATCTGCAGCAATTAATTGATGTATATATAGATACATTTATATGTTTATACTTATATATATTTGAACATCCAGTAAAGAAAACTCTTAATCAATTAGGATTTCTTGATTTATTGAGAACTGTAAGGTCGTGCACCATATAATAACAGAAATTATCTATGAAGTTGCATAAAAGAAACTGTTAGAAATGGGTGAGAAGACGAAACTTTATGGATCAACTAGGAGCATGTTGAAGGTAAACTGCTCCACTTACATAAGCCTAAATTTACCCAAAAACCTAGTCGATTCTATGTGGGAAATGTGAACAACCTACGGAAATTACAGCTTGTTTATTGGACTAAAATACACTGATTTTCAACGGTTCAAAATCTATATATACATCAGAATAAATAAATAAATAAAAGGATTAAAAACCATTTTTAAACTGAACTTGAGTATTATTATAAAGATATCACACTTCACAGGTTATTCCACGAAGTCAAATAAAATTGGGTTTAGGTTGCCGGTTCATACTAGAGAGAGAGAAAAAAGGACAAAAACCACTTCCAGTGCATCTAAATCTTTCTTGGTTTGTTAGAGGTGTGAAGATATACTGGTTAAGAAATCGCTCGCTCTACCAAGAGTCACAAACTCCAGTGCATGGTTCTAACTGCCTGACACTTGATCAACAAGTGGAAGCATTTACCTAGACTACACAAATATGGTTGTCAAGCTCACAAGTTGAACCAAATTAATATAAAAGAAGAAGGTATATCCTTAGTCTAAGAGAACACATCTAGATAATCACCTTAATACTTGTTGCCAAGACTGGGAGAAGATGACTCTGTGTGTTGACCTTAAATCCATCCGCGCCCCTTTTCACAAGAAATAGAACATGAGACACTTAGTGATAGAAACTACAGGCGAAGCAAGCTCACAATAACTTTTCTATACACTAGCCAGCCTCACACCGTAACAATTAAACCTGTAAACGACACAAGGTGAATATTAATCTCAATTCAGTAGGAAAACCTGTCCAAGTGAATCGCTAGTGTGGGGATCCTCATTATGGGATCCTCAACTCGAACAAGTCGATGAATATATGATACAGAACCATTTTTTTGTTCCTTTATAACCACCCTTCCTGCGACTGTTAAGTCACGATCAAACCATGTGTGCCACAATCCACCCCCATATGTTTGAACGCCAACTTCCAGATAACCACCCTTTGTTACCTGCACAAGATTAAAGAGTACTGAGCGGCAAGACATGGTGGGGAGTATCATATAAAAATGAACGGATACCTTAGACACAGGCTTCAGTTTTAAACAAGGGCTGTCGGTATGAGCACCAACAATATGAAATCCATTCCCAGCAACATATCTAAAGAACACAGATTATCACAGTCAGCGAGGAGAAAAGACTAGAAATAGAATCAAGCACGACTTGGGGGTAGAATTTTCCTCTGCTTTAAAGTTTAATCAATACTGTACCAAATAAGATGTGGCCCTACTCATTTCTACATTCGTAGTTAGAAATAGAAAATAGAAAATTGTTTTCATATATAGAACCTAAAGGCCATTCAACTCAGAACTAAGAGCATGAACTTGATAGCCATACTTTTTACCAATCGCGAAGGCAACGATGGTCGAATGGTTTCTGGTAAAGAAGTACTTCTTTCCAGCTTCTAATTTCCAGTCCTCTCTTTCAGATACTTGTTCATATCCAACACTTCGCAGACGCTTCTTTGCCTCATCTAGAGCAATCCGAACATATAGAAACTATAAGAATATACATATCTTGGATAAAAATGATAAGCCAAGAGCTAGGTTATCGTGAAAAAATCCAAAAAAGTAATTAAAGAACATTTCCATGAAACATCAGTTAGCAAATCCAAACGTCAATACCACTGCAAACAACGGCAAGCTCGAATCAGTATGATCTTATCTTCAATAACAGAAATAACGAATAGGGGAAGTTCAGGAGGCGAATAAGAAGAGAATGACGATATCTCAAATTTCCGAGAAGAATTTCCTCAGCTGGCGAAAAAAACAAGGAGAGACGGATGTTCTGCGTGTGATAAAAATAGAGCAAGAAAATAGAGAAAGTAGTAGGAGTTACCAACGGCGTGGAAAGCAGTTGGCGAAGCGTTTAAGAACTGGAGAAGATCATCCACAACAGAATTGCTCTTACTTTTTGCTTCATTCGTTGCCGCCATGTCTGAGATCTCGACTCCTGAGCTCCACTTCACTGTCTCAGCTTGCGCTGGCTCCAAGGAAGGAGCTGAAGGTCAATATAGATTCGCCAATGACGAATACTTGGGCCTGTGGCCTATTAAATTCGACATGTCGTATCATTTCACCAGTGGGCTCCCTCCCACGGATAATACGAGGAGAAGTCTTTATAAAAAATACAGAAATTATGCCTCAAATTTCTGCAATAATTTTAATTTCATTTATACCCTTGCAAAATATGCATATCTTTATAATGATTATATTATTGTGATTATATAATTTGAATATCTTATATAAACCCCAAATTAGCTAGAAACTGAAAACATTACACTCAACCGAATTTATAAAAAGTATATTGAAAGTAGTACAATAATGAATATATATGAACACACAATTCAACGACGGATTTGAACATTTAATCTCTAAGTTAAACGTACATGAATTTAATACTCAAAATTCATAGAAAAACTTGACTTCTTGATGTCTTAACTATGAGCCTTGAAATATACCGTTTCCAAATCAATCCGCTGAAGATTCATCACTCCCGATAATAAAGAAATTATAACGTTCTATAGAGATATAGTTTCTAACCAACCTGCTAAAAATTTATCAACACTCCCGATAACAAAGAAAGTACAACGTTCTAAAAAAACGTACCATAATACACGGGGCTTCTTATTATTTTATTTATTGATGCAATAAAGTTGCATAGATAGGTAATGAAAATAGATAACCATGATCATAGTTTACATAAGCACTTACCCCTAACAACTAGTTGCCATGGCAGCATGGTTGGGTCTCATTTATATCATGGGTCGCAGGTTTAAATTCCCACCCCTTATTTTAACATTCTCAAAGAGAGAAACTAGATGGAAGCAGATGCCCACGATTATTGAAAAATTACTAAAAACGCGAGAAACACGGTTCTAGATATCAACTGGGATCATAGGAAGAGTAGAGAACTCTTCATAATAAGCCTTGAAATGCAGATACGAGTAATCAACATCGTCTGTACCACAAACTTCTCGAATACTGTGCATCGATAGCTGCGGTGCTCCCACATCAACTGTTCGTATGCCTAAGCCACTTGCAAGGATGGGGCCAATGGTGGTACCACAAGCCATGTCATTGCGGACCACAAAATCCTGCAATACTCATACTCTTTTACCACTACCAAATCATTTTCAATAACATAAGAATTAGCAATAAGAACTTAACATGTTTGATTCTACTCTACGTTAATAAACTTTAGTCCCTAAACCTTCACGTTTGTGTTTGTGTTCCTGTTCGTGTTCGTGGTGTCATAGACAACAACGTTAAAATATAATGTACCTGGACAGGAAGGTTATGTTTTAAAGCGAACTCCCGGAATATGGTTGCAGTGACTGCATTAGTTGCGTATTTATTATTTGCATTCATCTTGATGACCAGTCCTCCATGGAACTTGGGCCGATGATTTTCTTCATACTTTTCCTGAGATGGGAATTTGATATCACCACATTAAAGATTGTGATACAAGAGAAAAAAAAAAACACAACCAAATGGGATGGCATACCATATAATTTGGGTGTAATGCATGCGCCATGTCGGCAGAGACCAGGAAACTTTTCTGGATAGCTTTTTCAACCAGCTGTAAACAAACCAGAGCGATGAAAGAAGTTCAGTTTAATTTCCAATAATATGTCAACTTGAAAATTAAACTTATAACAAAGAATGTCAGAAGTGAGAGTGTTTATAAACTTAACTTTGAAAGACTAAAAACCAAATGATTATCAAGAAGCGCAAAGTTTTAAGTTCACAATCAGAGTAATTATATGATGTAGTAGTCGAGCATCTATCAGTAACTCGATTTTGGAGGCCTAAGGACACAAATGAAAGTCTCAACTGACATTTGGCTCAAAACAAAAAAACAAGGAAAACGAGCAAGGAGAAGTTGAATACCGAAGGTAATGGGCTGAAGGAAGTGGTGATTCGTGATAAAGCATCATGCATTGCTGGAGACCCAGCCCCCTGGGCTGAATTAGATCCAACCTCCTCGTTGTCAAACAGGGCCACCATTCTGATACCAGCCTCATTCTCAAGGCTACTTTCAGAAGATGTACTGTCAATCAATGCCTGATTTGAAACCACTTACAGGAGTTACAATGATACCAAATTAAGAACACACTGTAAAAGTAAGAGCAACTAATATGTGCCATGTGTTTTACACTTCAAATCCCTTTTTTAAGCACTTGAAAATTCATTCTAAACAGACCCATAAGCACGCTGGCACAATACATACCTTCAAAGAGCAAAATGTCATGCATAAATTATCGAGCCTTCCAGAGAATATGAATTCCCTCTTGGCACCACCAATCGCACTTGGTTGAGCATCACATACTTGCAAGTCAAAATCAAATATGTCATCTGGTTCACAGCCAAGTTGCTCCGCAAGTATCTATTATATATGACAAGTAAAAACATCTTATCTTCCTTTCTCTAACTTGTATTTCTATCATTATTCTCAAATTAATCCACCAAAATTCAAATTAAATTGGTCTCATGTGTTCAACTCGAGCACAGGTCTTTGCTTTCTGATTTATCTTACCTGTAACAGAAGCAAGTGATGCTTTGAGCTACTAGGAGTTGACTTCTGATCTGTATACTCTCCACCATTTTGGGCATCATTTTTGTAAACAACTTTATTCAATTCCCCCTGTGAACACTCATTTATTAGAGAGGAAAGACAAGCATAAACTTATACAGTATTTGCCACAAAGATTTGTATGCAAAACTACAAATCTCACCGCTAGCAGATATTTTCCGCTTTGGCTCTTTACGTATTCTCGTTAGCTTCACAGTTTTTAAAACGCGTCTACTAGGGAGAGGTTTCCGCACCCTAAAAAAGAATGCTTCGCTCTCCTCTCAAACCGATATGGGATCTCACGATCTACCTTCTTAAGGGTTCAACGTCCTCACTAACACACTGTCTAGTGTCTGGCTTTGATAGGCCCATTATGTATTGCTGTCAGTCTCATGGTTTTAAAAACGCATTTACTAGGAAGAGGTATCCACACCCTTATAAAGAATGTTTCGTTCTCCTCTTCAACCACGGTGAGATCTCACATTCAACAACAACAACGCAAGTGAATGCTAGAACTGATAATTGGACTGAAAAACTCAGATTTTTCACCGTAAATCACCTTAATAGTCGTGGCCAAAATTGGGAGAAGTTGGGTCTCTGTGTTCACCGCAAATGCAACTGCATCCCTTTTCACAAGGAAAAAAAGAAGCATAGAAATACTCAACGATAAAGCAAGCTAGCAAAAACTTCCCCAAGTATAATTCAGCCTCATGCCATAACAAGGAAGCAAGAAAAGGCAAATGTTAAGCTAAATTTAGTAGAAAAACCTGTCCAAGTGAATTGCTAATGTGGGGATTCTCAATATGGGCTCCAAAATTCGAACAAGTCGAGGAACATATGAAACAGAACCATTTTTCTCTTCCCTCAGAATCACCCTTCCTGCAACTGTTAAATCCCGGTCAAACCATGTGTGCCACAACCCACCCCCATAAATTTGAACACCAACTTCCAGAAATCCACCCTTCGTAATCTGCACAAGGTTCAAGTTCCTTGAGTGGCAAGACCACCAAGAAAAGTACACGCAAAAACTCGATGAAAATGCATGATTACCTTGCTTATAGGCTTCAATTTCAAACAAGGGCTATCTGTATGAGCACCAACAATATGAAATGCATTCCCAGCAACGTATCTAAAGAAGAGTACAAGACCGTAATCAACTCATTGGCAACCAAAAATGCTAGAAAAATAGAATCAAACTCGAATTCTGTAACCATACAAATCGAAAATTATGAAATCGGAACCACTGCAATTATGAAATCGAGAACCATACTTTTTACCGATCGCGAAAGCGATGATGGCGGAATGATTTCTGGTGAAGAAGTACTTCTTGCCGGCTTCTAATTTCCAATCCTCTGTCTCAGAGAGTTGTTCATATCCCACTTCTACCAGCCGCTTCTTTGCCTCCTCTGTAACATTCCGCGGCAGATTTTTAAACAATAATATTTCAATTTGATTTCAGTGGTAGATAATAATTATCCAAATTTATAAACGTAATATTATTTAATATTTATCTTTAATTTAGTTCAATAATTTTAAAATTTTAAAACTAAATAAATTATGCATCGTGGACTAAAGTCCAAAGTTAAATAGCTGCCAACCTCCAGCCATTCAACCACGTTTTAATATATTTAACGAAACAATAATGATTCCTTTCAAACTTTTAAAACTATAAAATACCAATTTTCTTAATTAAAAAAAAAACATTTAAACACAAGAAATTATGAATTTAAACTTGTAATGTATGATTGGGAAACGGAAGGGAAGTTACCAACGGCGTGGAAAGCAGTCGGGGAAGCGTTCAAGAAGTCGATGAAATCAGAGGCTACAGAAGAATTGGTTACACGATTTGGCTTCGCCATTGCCGCCGCCTGCAACAAGCTGCCCTGCCTTGTATTCTTGTGCTTGTGTATGCGTTTCTGCTTGTCCGCAGCCCATTAATATAAGCACGACATGGACCACGCTATGCACATGGGATAATGTTGATGCAAGACGAAAGCTACATCATCGGTCATCCGATGCCGTTCGTATATCACTGGATAAACGTCAAACAAAAAGCCTCAACAAACACACGTCTCCTATGGATTCAAATATTTTTCTACTTTTATTTTTATATATTATACCACCAATAATGAAGTCCGTGCTTTTCTTTTTATAATCATAATGTGCTTCTTGCTTGCATTATTAGTATAACTGACCTATGAGAATGAGGAGGTAGTTGGGAGAAAACCGAAGAATATGTATATTTTCTAATGCTTTCAAAATATTTAAAAATATTAATGTTAAATTCTTTTAAAAATAAATTAAGGGTATTAAAAAATGTTTTACTAGTAATAATTAAGAGAATTATTGATTTTTTTTTTTTTAAAGTTTGTATTCTTTTAGAGGTAGAATTAATTGGAAATTTTAAATTAATTTAGCTTTCTATTAATAATTAAATTGTCGTTTTCCTAAAATTGGGGATATTTGTAATTTCGCTGTCAGCTTTTTGTGGGGGTAGTTGTTATTATGGACACGTGTCTATTAACTTTAAGGCTGTGTTATCCAATGGGCAACGTGTACAATTATGCATTGGGCCCAAAGCTCTCCATTGGGCTTCCAACGGATGGCCCGTACCTTTTTTGTTGCTTTTTTTTTTTTTTTTTTA
>NW_019268519.1:206454-217489 GCF_002738365.1 Cucurbita moschata
TTTTTTTTTTTTTTTTTTTTTAATTTTATAATAACAAATTTTATTTAAAAAAAAAATATAAGAAGAAAGACGTGACAAAATATCCTTCTTTGAAGGGAAAAGCGTCTTAATCACATTTTTTTTTCTAATGAAAAACAATTATTTTTTATACGAACCAAGCAACTTGGAACTTTTTTAAAAACTAAATTAAAGAATATACATAACGTTGGGAATGAAAAGATAATATCATATTATGAATATTCTCTTATTTTTTTAATATTAGTTGGTAGAAGTTGCCAACAAACGGGTAAGCACTATCGTCGTTGCTATCCGCAAACCCCGCCAAATAGGCTCACAAAAAGCATGCTCCTCCGCACCGCTCTCTCGTTTGCACTACCGCCGCCCAGCCATTCCGACCTTCGTCTTCAAGTTCCTGTTCCTCGCGATGGTTCCACATTCTCAGGATAAGTGTATTTGCTTCAAGATATTCTTCTCTCTTTTGCTCTGTTCCTCGAGCGGCTCTGGCAATTTGCGGTGGAGATACCTAATCTTCGATCGATCAATTTCGGTCGCAATCAAGTCCAAATTCACGGATCTAATTTTTTAATCACGAAATTTCCTATTCGATTACGCATTCACTCATCAGATCAAAGTTTATCGCGTAGGGGAAAGCGATAGCGATGGTAAAGATTAAGAAATCGATTTCTTGCCCTTCTTTCTTTCCTTTATTTTATAGCAATTTTAAGGATACATCCTTGGACTGACTTTCGTAGATTTGCCTATTGCTTTTGATTTTCTTTAATTTCTTAGCCTCCGTGCGATTGTCATTCGTAGCGGCAGCCAAAGCAATAGTTCGAGGCGGCTTCGATGTCTTCGTTCCGAGCGTTCCGAGCGTTCCTCAACAGTCCTGTTGGCCCTAAAACAACTCATTTTTGGGGACCTGCTGCAAACTTCGGTTTCGTGGTTGCTGTATGATCTGTTAATCTAATATTACAATATCTCGAGTCTTGATTTCTCATCTTCCTTTTTCAACTTCTTCTCTGTCTGTGGTGTCTTCTATCGCAGGGGCTGGCAGATGTGAAAAAGCCAGCCGATAAGATATCCGGCAAAATGACGGCAGGTTCAAAAAATTTGTGCTGTTCATGGTCGATTTTACCAAAATAAGTTATGTTCCACGGATGAACTCTTTTGAATATAATAAACCAGAAATTGTAACGAGTGTGTTGATTATCTGCAGTTTTGTGCGTCTATTCGCTGTCTGGCATGAGATTTGGATATATGGTTCGGCCTCGGAATTATCTGCTTATGGGATGCCATGCCGCGAATGAAACTGTTCAGCTCTATCTTCTCTCCCGTTGGGCGATGGGAACGAGGAAGAGTGTCAATTACAGCAACGAGTAGCTTCCTCTTCGTTTCAATGGCGGTATGAATATGATTACTCCATTGTTGCTGTTTCGAGTTACTGTTTCGAATTACTGTTTCTTATGTGTTACCCCAATACGAATCCCCAATAAACAAGTAGCCTTGAAAAAGAAAAATGCTCTGCTTATTTTGAATATACTGTTAGATTCAACGAATTCAATCTATATAGTCAGAGCCTTTTAATTTCATTTACTTGGAACAATATCATTCATAGTTCGTTATTGAATACAATTGTTCAGTTTTTTATCTCGACAGCTTAACTTTGTATCAAATTTATCATAAAGTCAATAAATGTTGGTAATCAATGTTTTCTATCACTAAGTTAGAAAATTAATCCTAAACAAACCAATGAATCAAATCTGTTTAAATAGCTTGACCTAAATGCAAAAATTTGATAATAAAAATATTAAAGCAACTTAATCACAACAATCATACAAATAAAAAAAAAAGCTTAAATTTTGATTCAAACGATAAAATTAATTGTATGTCAGTTAAAAGTGTTTAAAGATGGTAAAATTAATTGTGAAATAGAGTCGTGTTGAAGATTTTTATTTTTATTTTATTTTTATCGAACCAACCCATATCTTAATTTTAAATTTTTATTAGGATCATAATCAAAATTAAAGAAAAAAAAAGGAAAAAAAAGAGTAATGATGAAAGAGAGGGACGCCAAATCCAGCACATCGTCTTGCTGCCGTAAGAAGTCAAACAGACACGTGGTCGACGTCCCCATCAAACTTTCCTCACTCGCGGGTAAAACAAAACAGGAACCTAATATCACACGTTGCCGCGTCCCAGCGCGAGTTGCCACAACTCTGTACGCGCGAGAGTTTTACGGGTATTTGGATTAGGTTTAAGTTAGTGGCAATAATTTCTGTAAGAAAGACACCATCAGATAGATCTGAATCGGACGTGCCTGAACGGGTTTAGATACCATGCCTGGAATCTTTGGAGGGGAGGGAATGGACGGCCCAGATTCGTTTGCTAGCGGCGGGGATCGAGGCCAGCGGGCCTTTAAATAAGACGGAACCAGTCCAACAATCTGAGTTTCCGGCCTCAACTGTCTATTTCTCTCAGCAGTTCCCCATTCCTCTCTCCATCTCTCTGTAAAGGACGTTATCGTCTTTCCGGGGTTGGTTTGCTTTGCGAGCGACGGGCTCTGCTCGTGATCCAGGTTTCCAATGGGATTTCTACCAGCGCCTTCATAGAGTTCTTGCCTTTTTCGTGTTTCCTGCTCTGTTCTGATTTTTGGCGTAATTTCGTTTACTCCTGCTCGATCTAGGGTTTCGTTTCGAGGGGTTTATCTCATGATCTTGGATTATATTCTGCCTTTCATATATTTCGATTTTCTCTCCTTCTCGAATTTTCTTCTCCTTTTCATTTTGGGTTCTTCCGAAGGCGGAAGTATCTCTTAAGGAGTGAGGCTGATGTTTGCGACGGCAGGAGGTGATGGGCTGAGGAAGCAATTTTGTTTTCATGGAATATATGGTTATGTGGTCGAAGCTTCTGAGTTTGCCGGGATTTCAATTGCTTGGACTGAGCCACTGGATTTTTGTGGTTTGGGTTGTTTAGTCATTGTCTATTGTTTAAGTGACTTCTGGGAACTTGTCTGAACCTATTCTCTGTCAACCTGTTGATGTTTCAATTCATCCAGGGAGGAAATAGTGAATTTCTTTCACGAGCTTTGGGATTCCTTCAAATGGCAACCCATTCGTGCACTGGTCGACCACAGGACACCGTTGTTCTGATGAAGTATTAATCTTCCTAGATTATTTATCAATGTCAAAAGACCAAACTTAAAATTAATTCGTTGCTTGCTACAAACAAATAACTGCGCGCATATTTCTTTAAACCCGGACTTCTACATTGGGCGGAGCTTCAATTTTGATATAATATGGATTGGAATATCATAGTTCAGGTACAAAGTTTATGGTTGCAGTTGACTTGTGCAGTTGCTGGGAATTAATCCTATGGCACCGACTGTTCCTATTGAGTTTGCTGGACAGAAGGAATCGAGAAAGTACTCACTTTCACAGGTAATGGGGAAATCGAGGAAATATTCCAAAGGTCTTTCTTTTGGTTTTGTTCCAGATTACCGACATGCTGTGGAAACTGTTGGCGAATCAGAAGGGTTAGGGAGCTCTGGACGAATGGATACTGGAATCTCATCTCTAGATGATCCACGGGCCTTCAAGAGGAAGCGTGTTAGTATGAATGCAAATGGTTATGATTGTTTCGGTGCTCCTCTTCAAGTTTTTTCTATATCATCATTGTCTCGATCTGAAAGGAAAGGTTTAGAGATAAGGTTAAAGTTAGAACTTGAGCAGGTCCGAGTTCTGCAAAAGAAAGCTTCTGACGTTGGTTTGAGTTTGGCTGTTTCATCGTCGAGTAATATTCAGAGTTATAGTGATCAGCACAGGGGAGCTCCTCCAGAGACTTCTAATAGGTTGTCCGAGGTATCGGTTCCTCCTGCTAAAAAGCTAGTGCCCTCTGGGCGCAATGGCCCTTCAGCTGTAAGAAGCTCATCTGGGCGGTTTGAGTCGGTTAAACCAGCTGTTGTATCTGCTTCCTCGACAGCATTGTTATTGAAACAATGTGAACAGCTGCTGCCTCGCTTGATGTCGCATCAATTTGGTTGGGTTTTTAACACCCCAGTTGATGTGGTCAAGTTGAATATTCCAGATTATTTCACTGTTATAAAGCATCCAATGGATCTGGGCACTGTGAAGTCGAAGATTACTGCAGGAGAATACACACATCCATTGGATTTTGCTGCAGATGTTCGACTTACTTTTTCAAATGCGATGACTTACAACCCTCCCGGGAATGACGTCCATGTCATGGCTAAGACCCTAAGTAAATATTTTGAAGTTAGATGGAAAACTATAGAGAAGAAGCTCCCTGTAACAACTGAAGAACAGCGTCAAGTATCTTCAGCCACGATTGTTCATAAGGAAGCTGAAAGTACTCTGCCCGTGTCACGTTCAAAAAAGACAAAAGTCCCTACTAATAGCCCTGATATTCAGCCAAACAGTGTGTCAAAAATCATGACTGACCAGGAGAAGCATAAACTGAGTGTGGAGTTGGAGGCGTTGCTGGGAGAATTGCCTGAAAGCATCATTGATTTCCTAAAGGAGCACAGTTCTAATCCTCTAGCGGGTGAGGAGGAGATTGAAATTGATATTGATACTCTTAGTGATGATACCTTGTTTGCATTGAAGAAGAAATTGGACGACTATATAATGGAAAAGCAGAAACGCACAACGACTGAACCTTGTGTAGTGGAGGTGTATACATGTTTCCATTCTCATTTTCACGTGTTTATCATTAAAATTGCACTGATTATAATGACTTATTCAATGGCTTCTAATTGCTGTCATATTCTACTCAGCAGCTTCGCAATGAATCAGGATTGAGCAATTCATCGATGCCACCCTGTAGAGGTAATTCATGGATAGATATATGTTCAAAATGAAGGTTGATTTCCTGGATCTTCTAAATTTTCATTTTTCCCTTGTTAGGAAATGGTCGGATTGATGACGATGTAGACATTGTTGGTGGAAGTGACCCTCCTGTTTCAAGCTATCCTCCAATAGAGATAGAGAAAGATACAGTCCATAGAGATAGTAAATGCAGTCGTTCCAGTAGCTCGAGTAGTGAATCAGGTTCTTCATCAAGTGGTTGGTGTTGTTACCTGCCCCTAATTCATTTTCACTAATTTCTGGTGTTATCATTTAATTTTGACTGATAACTTTGAACCTTTTTATGCATTCTTCTATTCATTCTAAATAAAAAAATTTCAAAAGGATTTTTAACTTGAGCTACTGTTTCCTTGGGCAGTTTCTATTGCAAGGATTTCTTCTTTTTGAATTTAAGATTTTGGCGTGTTCGTAGTTATGTTAGATATGTATGACTGGACAATTGTTTTGTAATCTTCATTATTTTTTATAATATCAATCTGTAATATAACTTGACGAGTCTCTCTCTCATGCCAAATCTAAAAGTATTCTGCTGTTTAACCATGCAGATTCTGGCTCAGATAGTTTATCGGCGAGTGAATCTAATGCTGCTAAAGCTTTAGATAATGACGTGGCTCCAAAGGTATTGAAAACCCAAAAACTTTCATTGTTTAGGACTACATGGAGAATGTTTTCTTTTCTCCCTTTCACGCATTACCTTTTTTCTTGACCAAATATTTTCACATCTCAAGGGGAAATCAGTGGTGTGGATTAAGGAATTTAATTTGGCAGAGTAATGCAATTAATGGTGAGGCAAGGGCATTGGATGTGTGGTTCTATGATTTTAGAAGTGAACTTTGAAGGACAAATAGATCTTATTAGTAATATCAAGGATGTTATTGAAAATAAGCTTTAGTATATCTATGTTATTACCAAATTATCATGTCGCTATTGTGATTTTTTAATCGTAATTCTTTTATTTAAATCGAGGGGAATAGATTCCTCTTGGCTTTTGTGTTTGATGTTTAATGGGGTCATAAGATGCATATAGTCTTAACACAAAATGCTACTTTATTTCTACGACCAAGTTTTCTTTATTATAATTATTTTTAAAGAAAAATTCTGTGTGTTGCAGTATTATTGCATATAATTTCGGTAGCTTACATAGGATTTAGAGAATGTTCTATTTCCTTATGTGCATGGTAGACGACTCATGGATGGTCGTGACTTTTCTCTGCCCTATCAACTGTTTTCTTAGTTATGCGATCCTAATTAGATTTTGGGAGGATGCATGCAGAGGGGAGGGACTTGATATTCTTCCAAACTTTTCATTTTCTTTTATTTTCGTAGTATCATCGGTCTTTTGATTCCAATGGGCTACTCGTAACAATCCTTTTGAGCTTAGTGCATAGTGTAGATAAATCAGCTGATCATCTTTGTCTATTCAAATCATTTCGTTGCTTAGTGAAAAGTTAGGGAGAGAAGTTGATTGAGCTAGTGTTGTTTAGAAGAAAACCCTCCAATGGAGCTCATAATAACACTGTTTATTTACTCAGGGACTATGGTTTCTAAACTATATATTATAGAAACTCAAAACAAGACATGAGATTTTGCTATTTCAAATATTTCTCCACAATTTTCTCTTTTTATTTGAAAATTCTATTGTTTCCCATCATATAATTTTAAGTACGATTTTATAACATTAGACTAAAGCTTCCTAGCCCTCGTTTTGAAGGGTTACGTCATAGCCAGTTGAAGCAAATTTCTTCCTACACAGTTGTGAGGGAATCCAGGACAGTCTAAAAGTATCTAGTTAGAGAGCACGAAACACAGAATTTTCTTATTTTAAAAGAACAAAGGAAAAAGAGATGGTCTACTTCTTTATGTGCTTCCGAACAAAGAGAACATGGAGAAAAGTTGTAAAGATATCTGTTAGAGAGCTCCAAGCACAAATTTCTTTTACTGTTAAAGGACAAAGGATAAAAGGATGATCTACTTCTTTATTTGCTTCCGAATAAAGAGTACATTGAGAAGATGAAAGCTAAATGTTTATTTGTGATAGCGAAGTCAGCTAGCATGTTCGAAAATGAAGCTCACTCTTCAATTTCATCATCCCCCAATTTTTTGTCGGGCGTTGTAGCGTGTTTGTCAATCATAAATTGGCAACAAAAAAGTGTCAATTTCCTACTTTTAGAAAGACTAATAGCTTTTCAATTTTTCTACTTTGTACAGAAGTTTCCTCCACCCGCTTCGGGAACTATACAATCCTACCTACAACTCATAGTGGGAACATTGACTTCAAATATAAGTTTTTACATTAACTCAAGAGTTATGAGTTAATTCTCTAGTTTGTCATGGGCTAAAAATGTTTGAGTAATTTACTGACCGAGTGTTTCTTTATTGTTCATGGTTGTGTATGAAATATGAAACAAATTAATTTTCATAGTTGTGATGATGCTTTGTGAAATGTTTGCGTGCAGGATTTTATCCTTGGAGTTATTGTGTATTTAGATAATTGTGCATGTCATTGTACTTAAATACTTCTATTTCTAATAGAATAGCCACGTAGAATGAGTTGCACAAATTTTACTTGGGCTTCCTTTATCATGTCAGGAAATTTTGTCTTCTGAAACAAATGTGGATCAGAAGCAATATGAAGTTGGTGATTTAGAAATTGGAAATTGTGAGTATCAGGTGCTAAACCTTGTATCTTCAGTTTGCTGACAGAGGTTTTGCCTCCAGTGATTTGTTCATCATCAGTGCTTATGATGAAGTAGCTGTTTTTCCATAACTGTGCAGTTGAAGAAAATGGAATTGGTCTAGTTGAGCAATCTGCTCAGGGCAATACAAACACTAATGACACGGATAGCTACCAAGAGGAGGGTAAGAATAGAAAACATCATGATAAACTTCTCTGCCTTATGGTTTTAGAACTTCAACTTATCTTCGATGCTTAACATTATAGGGGAGGGTGCTCCATCTAAGAGGCAAGTCTCCCCTGACAGGCTATACCGTGCAGCTTTATTGAGAAACCGTTTTGCCGACACGATACTGAAAGCTCGAGAAAAGGCACTTGAAAAGGTTTGTTAAACCTGAGATTGTACTTATGATTGGTCGTTTATTATTGGAAGTCGCTAACGTGAGTTGGCTACAGGGTGACAAGCGGGATCCTGAAAAAGTGCGAATGGAGAGGGAGGAACTTGAAAGACAGAAAAGAGAAGGTTGAAGTCTCTACTTCAGAATTTGAGACAGGACATAATCACACTAGAGAAAGAATAGTTTGATCACGACCATTTCAAAAGTTGATAATTCATGTTTTTATTTTCCATACAGAAAAAGCCCGGTTGCAAGCAGAGGCCAAAGCTGCAGAGGATGCTCACAGGAAGGCAGAAGCAGAAGCTGCGGCTGAAGCAAAGAAGAAAAGGGAGCTGGATAGAGAAGCTGCACGTCAGGCCTTACTTAAGGTATGTAGCGTATTTAAATAGAATCATTAACTTGTGCTAGCCATTTTTTTCAAGCTGTATCGGTTACCATCGCGCAGATGGAGAGGACTGTTGATATTAATGAGAACAGTCAATTCATGGAGGATCTAGAAATGCTTAGGGCTTCGAACGACGAGCAGCTACCAAACTTCATAGAGAAGTCAAGCCCAGAATATTCCCAGAATGGATATGGCAGTTTCAAGCTTAAAGGTTGTAATCCCTTGGAACAACTTGGCTTGTACATGAAGGTGGATGATGAAGAGGAAGAGGATGAAAGTGAACCACCACCACCCCAGAGTGTTAACAAGCCAGCAAATGATGTTGAAGACGGTGAAATCAATTAGGAGTTTTGTTGGTTTTCTTTGTAGATGTCTGAACGTGGTAAATGGATGTGCAGACAATCACAGGCAGCCTTGTGATATAGTCTTCAAAGATCCATTAATAGCCACTGTGCTCCATGACTTTTCCTTGCCTTCAAAACGTTAAAATTGAAGCAGGTTTGGCAGGAAAATGATGAGCGCAGCTGAAGTTGGCGTTGTTGGGATTATTGGTCGGATGTGTGTTGCCATTGCTGAATTCATTTGATTTTTTGGGTTAGGACGAAAGTTGGAAGCGATGTATTGGCAATGTACGAACACAACGAGAGGATCTTAATGATCAAGGAAAAAGAAAAAAAAAAAAAGAATACTATGGTTCACTATTCAGTTTTGTCTTTATAAATTTGTTTGCTTTTTGACCTTTAATTATAGATTGCAGAACGTACTTGATTAGGCGTTTTTTTCCCGCTAATCGAGACTCGAGAGGGAGAGGGAAAACACAATTGAACTTTGAATCGAGAATGAAACGATGAGTACCCCTAGATAGAATAACAGGAAGAGGAAAAAACCCCATAATATATAATAAACTTAGTCTTGCCTTCCTCCACACTCCAACCAACCTACTGAAACAAACGCTAATATATGAACCACCCTAATAAAATCTAACAATCACAACTCAGAAATGAATGCATGATACATAAGATTTGAGTAACGTCTACAATAGAATATCTATCTACATTGCTGCCAATGTGTTCTTCTCTGCTAAAATCAGTACGTCTCAACGTTAGCTTTGTTTCCAGCAAGGATGAGCGAGATCTCGAGCCCACGGCTGAAAGCTTGGTTGAAGAGCAGTCGAGACTGGAACGTGGAAATGAATGGAAACCAGGACAAGAATGCGATGGGCACGAATATTATCAAACCCATCCCAGCATCATACATCCTGGCAAATTCACGCACCGAGTCCCACAAGCCTAGACTCCTCACTACTCTCTTCCAAGTAACTGCTAACTGTTTGAAACAACCAGAAGAGAACGATTAGAAACAAAGATGCTTGCATCAACTCATTTAAATGATATTGAACTTACAGATAACATAGCCCATCCAGTCGGAATAAATGCCAGAACACTAGCAAATAAGTCGGTTATCGACAGGTTAGTAAAGCCAACGATTAGACCAAGCGCTGTAACCAGAATTATGGCTGTGACACCCTGAATAAATCTCATCAATAGCTGGAAGTTCGTTGATTTTTTAGGACTGAAGGTGAAGATCTGCAGAGAGAAGAATTATTAGAGTGAATTGCATTGAAACATTTGAAGAGCAAATTGGTGGATGAGGTAAAGAATTGGCGAGGAACTTGTACAAACCTTGAATATCAAAACAATTCCAACAAGCACCACCCACGAGAAACCATATAACTAAGCAAACACGAAGACAATTGTTAGATCAGAGAAGCGAATGATCTCAATCAGACTTGCGATTGCACGCTATAAAGAGTCAAAGCAATCTCCCATAGTTACTGTTATATTCACAATGTAGAAGCTAATAAATTTCAGGTTCTGTTTTATGATTTAATGCAACCAAGTACTTCCGTATTTCTTGACAATTGGAAAAATCAACACACTTCCAAGTCTGCTGAACACCATCAGTTCAGATGAAAAATCAAAATCAAGTAACATGCTCATCCACAGCAGCCGCAACCAACCAATCGAACTTCAAGTTTTGACTAAATATAGGATTAACATATATTCGACTTTTCATTTTCTTATCAAGAATAAGAAAAAGTCAACCAAGGAAAAAGAGGTTACCGCAAGTGATGTGTCCTTTCCTGTGAGATGGAGTTTGTACACAACGCCATATTGAAATATAAAGAACCTCACAGTCAAAAGTGTCTCCAAAATTCGACCTCGCAATGTTTGAATATGTGCCTAAGAGGAAAAATAATTAAGAAAAATAAAGGTAAGTTGAAATATGATAGAAGTTAAGTACTGCACTTTCTTTTATTTATCAATGAAGCCTGCTCTGCTATTTCTGAGAAGTACATGGTAAAAGCTATAGCAGCCCATTTGGGAGCAAATTTGGAAGGCCCTCCCTAATTTCCTCAAGTTTCTCAAAATGGTAGCAAAAGTCAATAACAGAATCATTTTTGATACGGTTGATGTTTCGTTAGGTCTATGAAAAAATTTCGGTTCATAGTTGTTCTCTATATGGTTGTCTTTAGTGTTTTTATTTTTCTTTTTCATTCCCTCTGGGAGTTTGTATCCTTATTTTTAATCCTCTTCATTATATCAATAAGAAATTCTTTCTTGTTAGAACAAAAAACTTGGATTCCTTCTCATCTACCAATAAAAAGTCTTATACAAAAAAAAAAAAAAAAAAA
>NW_019268519.1:217891-241624 GCF_002738365.1 Cucurbita moschata
AAAAAAAAAAAAAAAAAAAAAAGGAAGAAAGCTCTTTCACCTGTTCTTCATCCCACCATGACTCCCAACTGTTTTCTCCCTTAACCCCTACTCCCCCTTTGTAGAATAGCCAGCTGGTCCAATCATCAAAATCCTCCACAGTCCTGATCATCAAGTAAGATCATTATATCTATTTGAACAAACCGGAACATTCTGATTAAATAAAACTTGAAAAGGAAGATTTTTTTATAAATACGTTTATGGTCAGACATACTTTTGCCACTCAAAACCAGATGGATTGAAGATATAAGGAGCAAAGAGCCACGAGATGACGAGGAACCAACTGCTGAGAGTAAGCAAAACAAAAGAACTTGCTCCGCCTTCTGAATACCCATAGGCAATGTAGACAATAAGAAGCAATGCCACCTCAAGCCTGAGAATTAAGTTATTGTCATAATTTACACATTTTCATTTACCAGCAAAAACAAATTCCAAACAAAAAACTGAGCAATGAAATCCTGAGAACTCCTAAATGAAAAATCATTGAAATCACTCACGCCTTGATGAAATGACTTCTTGAGTAGAGGCGATAGTTTTCAGCAAATTTGATGTGCTGGACCACGAAACCTCTACCAGTTGCTCGATACTGTAGATGAATTGTAAATGCGCAAATATTTGAGGTTTGAAGCAGGCAAAAACGTAAATAACTTTCAATTATTTTACTTAAATTA
Organism: Cucurbita moschata; assembly: GCF_002738365.1. Lineage (NCBI taxonomy): Eukaryota > Viridiplantae > Streptophyta > Magnoliopsida > Cucurbitales > Cucurbitaceae > Cucurbita > Cucurbita moschata. The sequence goes on from NW_019268519.1 coordinate 218,602, forward strand.
GACAAATAGAACAAAACATACCTTGGCACCACCATGGAGAATAGTTCTTCCAAAATAATGAGTTCTAGTTCCCAAAGAGAAAGTGAAGAAGACAGAACACAACTGAAGCTGCATAGTTATGAAGCTAAAAACAGCCTGCAAATGTCAAATAAACCAAACAAAATCATCGTATGAACACCATTACCAGAAAGCTTTCAACAAATCTGGATTAGTAACTCAGTTTAGCTGTGCATCAAAGGAGTCCTCTATTTGATATGCTACTAGGGGTCTGACACATTGATTAGATCAGATATTAAAGAGGTTTGGGTTTATTTCTACTGAGTTAAGCTTCGGATGAAAGTTGGTGGGAGACTGAGATTTTGGGAGGATTTAAGCATAGGAAAATTCAAGATTCAGAAATTCTCAGCAGTGCCTTCAATTTAGAATTTTCCCATCATCAATATGGTGGATGCCTAACTTTCTTCTTGGAACTCTAAAGAAATTTGAATCAAAGCCAGGCTTCAACCTCAGCATATGTGTTGATGTTACATTTCCATTGATTTAATGGAAAGTAAGAGGACCAAACATGAGGCCTAGCATAGGCCTAGCATAATACCTAGCATGATCTTGCTTTTCTATCGTGTTTTACAAAGCATACACCGGAGGAATATGGACACTTTTTCAAACTCTATCCAAGGTGTCGACATGCCCAAAAAAATAAGGACCAGCTAACAAATTGAGGATTTCTGTGAGCTTTATCAAAAGCAAGACCATCTGATCAGATCTCTAGCAAAAAAAAACATTAATGAACTTACCTGATCTTTGTAGCAAAAAAAATTATTCTGTCAAACGACTTGAGCTGCATTAAGGAGTTCTAAAAAACACTTAATTTCTTATCCACCAAATTCCTTCTACCTGAAATATTCCAGGTTTACTAAGTACAACTTTTTGTTGTAACTGTAAAAAATAGAGGAAACTTTATAGTGACCCACTCCTATATAAACATCCTACCACAACCAAAAGAGGGTTTTGATTTTAAAGAAGAGAAACAAATTTTAGTGATAAATGAGTAAATGGAGGAAAGAACCCCCACAATTCAAGAAAGTTGCGAGAAAGAAGTCCAATTGGAGAGTAAAGCAGAAAGACTATAATCACTAAAGGTACCCAATGGCCAAAACTAAGAATCATGTCCGTTCCTCACAGTAATTGATGAAAGGAGATGTGATAGACTGGCCCATTCATGAATTTCCTCATTGAGATATCGTTGGAATCCCAAAAGAGAGCCTTGTTGTCATTTCCAAATTCTATTTTGAAACTATTTTCACATAGCTTTCTAACTAGACTAATTTTGCACCAACGATGCTCAGGCTCTTGTTGAAACACCAAACTCTGTTCCGAGTACAAAGTTTTTTCCCCAAATCCTTTAGACAACCAAATCATCGGATAACATGTTTCCTAAAGTTATGGCGGCAACAATAAGATCTACTGCTCATAAAACAGTTCCTCAAGACTAGGAAGGGTCATCCGGTGAAGAATTAGTGTTTAATAGTAATAGTTAACACATCCTCAAATAAATCTGAGCCCCCAAATTTGGTTTATTGTGAAGGTTGGAATACTTTCACAAGTTGCTCCTGGCATCATCTTGCCTCTCAAGAATTTGGTGCACGTACCTGAAAACCTAAGATCTTGCTTGGATCTTTCCTAGAAAAAATATGAGCCTAATCCAAATTATATTGAGGCATATAGATTAAACACAAAATCAGAGCTATCCTCGTTATATCAACAATGTAATTGACAAAAAATGTGGAAAGACAGTAGCAGAAGAAATTTATAGGACAAACAAGATAAATTGCTCCTTACTTTTCTCAAAAGAAATTATTACTTTTATCTTGTGAATTCATTAGCAATGTTCCTTATTTTTATCAATTGAAATTATATTTCAGAAAGAAAAAAACCTGGTAACGAATTGATAGATTACCTTCATCAGTCCAAGTTCAAGTATAAAACCCATTATCATAGGGACTGCAGTGAAAACTCCAATCTGAAACAAAAACTGAGCATTCAATGCGGTATCCAATGCTGTGTTTCCCAACATTTTTGCTCTTCTTGAGATTGCTTCATCAAGTCCAGCAAAGGCCTGAAATTTTCAAGGAAAGTTGGTGTCTCTTTCACGACTAATCAAATCTTTGAACATACTATAGAAGGAACCCCAACAAGTCAGTATCAAGCACGATGAAACTCATGTAATCAAGCTTTAAATATAAGTAACAGTACTTGATACATTTATGTTTCATGGTGATGCATAGATTGTCAATACATTGAATTTGTCTCAAGGCATAGAAGCATTAATCAATAGTATGTGTATCTTCAAATAACTCCATGAGAGACACAAAATAATTGAAATACTGTAGCAAAACAAAGCACCCAAAAGATATCATTGAAGTAACCATTCGTGACAAAATCATGACATGCAAGAATGTGGAAAATGTCAATTACCAAGTAAACCCGTCCATACAAGAATATATAAACCACAAGAACTGTCATCTGCATTAAACAAAAAGAATTTTGTAAGGAAAAAGATCCAGATACTAGCAAAAATCAATTAGACTGATTCAAAATATGTTGGAAGAGAGAAGAATTAGATCAAGGAAGCAAACCAACCATTGTGCATGCGTAGTAACCAACAGTTGTGAAATAAAATGAGAGCATTCTGAAGAAATCAAAAAGTTGCCCAAGCCTGTAAATATCCCTGCTGAGAACTTGCTCTCCATTCCCACCTGCTACTTTCCCTTCAAACAGGGCAATTTGGTTTAACCCAACATCTCTTCCTTTTCCAACCTTTACAGAGTAAATGATCGTCAAAAATCCGAAGGCAAAGGAAGTTCAACTGAAATAGATGAATGTACATAATGGTATCAAACCTGAATGTACTCATGGTGTGTAATGTTACCCTGCCTCAAAGTGGAGTTGAAACCTGTTACCACCAAGTAAATAAATAAATAAAGATTAAAAAAAAAACTTGAAATGAGCTGAAAATTAACGAGTAAACACTGTAAAAAATTAATAAAATTTCATAATAAATGACCTGCATATATATCCTCACTAATGTTGATCACACGTGATGCCTTGCTAATGCCACCTCGAGTTATATGAAATATACGGTCAAACACATCAGGATGCCCATAATGCATTCGGACTCTGAAAAATTTTCACAAACATAAAGGATTTATCATGAGTACAAAAGTTTTAAAAGATAGCTCTCTGAGTTGGAAATTTCACCTCTTAGCAAACAAAGTAACACCTTTGAGTTAATACACTAAACAAATAATAACAAAGTCATCAAGCATCAAATCGTTGAATTAAAATACCAAATTACAATTCTATTCTTAGAATTTTTTGAAACAAGAGACAAAACTTGCCTTGGATAGATGATTTAGTATCTGCCAATTGAAATACAATTTTATCATCCATAAAAGGATTAACCGAAAAAATGGATTTAAAGTCGATATCAATGGCCTTTTGAATATCTTTCCAATCATCATTCACATTCAATCGAGAAACCACCCACGTAGAATTTCAGTTTAAATTATCAACTTTTTTATCTTTACTTACCAAGAAGGAGGATTTGCGGATGGAAGGCTTTAGACAAGGGGAGGGGAAAAGTTGCACGGACAGGCTTTAAATAACGATTCTAATTTTAAAATAGCAAGGTTAATTGGATGGTCATTACCCTCTTCAAGGTGAGACACAGATGACAAAAACCACATGGATAACCATTTCCTCTAATAAAATTCCTTACATCAAGAGACGCAGATTCATATTAAAACAACATAACAGTGGTTTGAAATGTAACCTCCGTCCATATCATATCAACATTTTGTAAATCAATCATGGATAGGTTGAGACAACTCACTTGAGTGGACTTGCCAAAACACGTTGTCCCAAGGTTACAAAGCTAGTTTCTTGATTGGACATGAACCATGCTAATGAAGAGACACTGCATCAACGCATCCAACAGAATATGCTTAGAAGACATTAGTACAGGGAAAACTGCTATTGCCAAAGCCTCAAAATAATTAAACAAACCTTCCAGTGAATACATGCTCTCTCACGCCTAGAATGGTGGGAGGACGAAGCCCATGCTTTGCATGAAATTCCTCCAGAAGATTTCTCACCTTCATTGCCTCTTCAAGATAGTTGTCCTACATAAACAAAGAACATTTTACAAAATTATCATTGTATGCGAATATGAAATAACTCGAACAATGCATTAAGTGAAGTAGGAACGCACTAAGTTAACAATGAAAAAATAAGAATAAAGCACCCACAGGGTCAAAGGAAGAATGAACTTTCCAATAAGAACGTAGCATAATCCAAGAACATCTTACTGAATTTACTGCGTCATCAACACACGCACATTGAATAAATTGTATTGTTAACTTATCCTTTGCACCCAGTTGTTCACAAACGTTCCCACAGAGGAACTACTATTTTTAATTAATAAAAGTACCCTCTTCTCTCTGTGTGTGTGTGTGTGTGAAAGAGAGAGAGAGAGAGAGAGAAAGAGGAATTATACGCACTTGGTTCATGTCAATAGTTTGAACGGCATCTCCACGAGTGAAAACTATAGCATGATTTTGGTTTTCAGGCTTCCCTTCTCCAAGCTTCGGTTCTCCAGGAAGCTTGATCGAATATACCTCCTATACATTTAGAAAAAAAAAAAAGAAAAGAAAGATAAGCAATCAAAATAACATGCAAACTGAAAAGAACTTCTGCAGAACGAGATAAAATCAAATGTTGCTTTCAGTAATATATAGAAAATATGAAAAGCACAAAGAACAAAATTAAAAAAGAAAATGGGAAAAAATCACTGATAAAGATAAGACCAAAAGAATATAAGATAAAGATTGGTGTAATATACGATAACTTTAACCTAATTTTTTAAATAGCTATACACATTTTCCTGCTACATAGAAAATGCATTAACCTGATGCTAACAGCGATGAAGAGTTAAGGTGGTATCATTCTAAGAAATTGGAAAGATCGGTACACAAGATTAGATACAAATCACAGTTTTTAGAGAAGTTGATATGGCTCAGGAATATAAATATTACCATCCTAATTCGTAAACAAAAGGATAAAATGGTCAACACATGAATTAACAAAGGATTAAGTCATGTATGCAAAGCACTCCAACAAAAAATTCAAGTCTGTAGTTCATTAAACATTCAATAGGCGACAAGCTTTCTTCACAATATCCCAAAGATTAGCCTTGATATAGCTGTTCGCTACTCAGAGTGCAGGCCCTTACTTTTGGACAACTAGATGACAGATATCAAGACAGCAATTTTTTAAACTAGTGAAGGAAAAAAAAGAATGATGACCATTGTAATAATGCCCCATCTGCTTGAAACTCCAAAAAAATACTCCCCGTGTCAAGAAGTTAGGGACCAAACTCGTAATTTAACTATAAAAAGACAAACTTTGCTATAGTTGTAGATAGTTTCGTTCCATCTTTAGTTCCTTAACTTACTCCAAGATTGTAATCAGTTGCAATAAGAAATTTCAAATCAGAGGCATTTTCTATGGAAGCAAATTCTTCCAAGGACATTGAAACAATTCAAATCGAGTAAAAAAAGAAGAGGCAGAGTACCTGATCTTTTCCATGCACATCAGCTTTCACAAGCTTCGAATAAAACTCCTTTACAACCTTCCCATCAGATCCAACATTATCTTCCACATGAATGAAAGCAACACGAAGTCCCTCATTCCTTGCAACAAGATAGACAAGAAAATTCATAAACTAGTTCAACGTTGGATGCATCCAATACTTCCTTTTATTAGACATAAACCCCACTTTACTGATATAAAATATTGTATCTGTCAGCTTTAAAACATTACATCATTCTTAAAGACCTAGAAAAATACTAAACTGAACTAGTATCATTTAGGTGGCAATGTTGTGTTAATAGAAGAAAAACAAATAATTAGTATTGTACCTCTGCAGCAAAAGAGCAATATCAGTTGCCTCCGGAGCTTTTCTCTGCTTTTGTTGCCCATATATTTGACAGGAAACAACATAGGTAAACTTCAAGTCTGCTTGTGCCCTTGATTCTCGAGATAATTCAAACCCTTGGCTCGTGAAAAAGTTGGTTTGAGAATAATCATCTGCTAGTTTTAAGAAAAAACGTGTAAGGAACCATATTTCGGTGGCTCTTACTACAGTAAATTGGGTACACTAACAAAATACTATAAGCTAAAATACCCCCAAATGATCTCTTCTCCAGATAGCTCTGAAGCATTAAAGCTCTCCTGTAGTACATCATACCACGAACTGTGCACGTTCACAAGAGTCAGAACCACCAGAAAATATCAAAGTAATTAACCACAAACATCTAAACAAGCATGCAACTGAGGAGAAATGCAAAAGGAGATCACAATAGTACACAGAAATCTAACCTGTCCGAGCTAGAGTCTGCCCTCGATATGAAACCCAAAATCGAAGCTCTAAAGCATCGCTTGGACTTTTTTGGAGCTCAGCCTCCCCCGTGCCATGACCTCGACCAATTCGTTCCAAAAAGTTCTCCCATTCATCTAAAATACGAAGGATGTCTCATTAAATAATTAAAAAACAATGAGAAATAGAGGAGACAGAGAAACTCAAGTGATTTATACAGGTATTAAGCTTTCAACAAATGGGAACTGAAACTCAAGTGGATAACAACAAATGGGAATTGTAGCTAAAAATTATTGAAAGTTTGACCTAGATATTATATGTAAAAGGACAAGTTAAGAATAGATGATTCACTGTCTCCAAATTTGCCTCTGAGAGAATATACTAATCCATGTTCGCCTTGATGTTAGGATTTCTAATGTGAACTTTTGAATTGGTGGGGAGACCACACAAGCTAAAAGACCAAAGAAAACGTAGATGAACATATAATTGTTCCAAGTTGCTGCTGTTTATATATCTATTCTTAATGAAGTATTTTGTTTCTATTTAAAAAAAGAAAAAGAAAAAGGAGAGATTAAAAACGGAAGGCAGTCTGCAGATTTTTTCAAAAAAAAATTACGAACTTGGAATCTCAATCTCTTGGAAATGTGGTCAAATAATCAACTTTCATCAAATATAAGTCGGTTATGTACACAGGATTGTTCACACCTTACGAGAAACAAAATGGCTCATTTTTACTGAAGCCGTACAGTACAACAATGCAAAATCCATAATCAAACAATGAAACAAGAAATCAAGTGAAAGAAGTACCAAACTAAAGGACACTAAATAAAAGCTACAACAGTTCCTAAAATTAGATGAAAAACCTACAATCTGCAGGTATTTGGCATTTTGGCAGTTACGGTAGTAGTTATGGATAACTAGCCATTTCTCAATGAGAATAACATACTTTGGAGAACAAACAGAAAGTGACAACTGTTTTACAATATAATATTTCTGACAAGAAAACACGCCAACATAATACCTGGAAAAATCTTCTGAAGATAGAAAAGAATGGATATGCCATCCTCGTTTTCCATACGTATTTCAGAGGAACTATAAAGCACAGTTTCACTGTAATATGGAGTAAAGACGCTGTTGCACAAAACAGAAAATAGCATATAAGTTACATAACATAGGAAACTGAGGTTGTTTGAGCAATCAACTTTTTCAAACCTGAATGGCACCATTTCACTGACAGGTTTTGCCAAAGGCATGTCCATAAATAATGAATTTGTAAAAAATTGTAGTCTTCTTCCGGCTTCAAGATTTTTCGGAATGTTAGCTGCAGAATCCTTCACTGTAAGAAGTAAATGCAGACGCTTCACAAGCTCTTTCTGTGACAAGAAGGGGGTAATAGAATGTTAATAGAGCATAAAAGTCACGTTGCGTGGAGAATTTCAAAGACTTTCAAGAACGAAAAATTTGTGTTTTACTCATTCGTACAATTTCTAGATCCTTGGGCCATTCGATCCGAGAAAAAAGTCGACCTTCATTTCTTGCCCTCAACAAGATATTCCATGTATCAAGCTGCTCCCTGGAGCATCGAAACAAGTAAAGGACTTGAGAACATTGACCATTTCCTAACCAAGTAAACCTGCCCTAGGAATTATACCTCAAATCTGATGAAAGCAGCTCGTTTGTAACAACATCATAAAGCTCAAATACAGCTTTTGCAGCACCTTTAGCAAGTTCAGGAGTTTCTTTTCGAGTCTGACACAAAGAGCTTTAGAATTTATTTGAAATTAAAAATAAATAAAAAATAAAAAAATAACGGAAAACATATTAAAAACAGAACTACCCAGAGCCATGTAAGTAATGTAAACTGACATCAAAATTAACTACAAGATACTAATGAAAAATAGGTATCTGAACTCGTACCAAAAGCCCTGTAAGTGCTGTAAACTTTTGTAATACAATTGGAATCTTCTTAAGGTTCAATGTTATAACCAGGGAACCCTCTGAAATACTGTTGAAGATCTCCCGAAAAATCCTTTCAACCCTAACATAAACAAGTTCATGCATGAAGTAAGTTAAACAACAGTAAGAGAAGATTAAAGAAATGAGGAAAGTTGTAAAGATCATGCAGAAGTATTTAGATCTCAAAAGACAAAAGTAACAGTAAAATAATACCAAAGTCTCCCTTCACCATCGACAAGGGCATATAAAATTTTTTCAACGCTGTAGTAGCATTCTTGAACTGCATATTCCATATACTCATCCCGACATATTCTGCTCCACAGATCTTTCTGCGTATCTTGGCAATCCAAAGCCAAATCAACAGCCAAGAATATCTACAAAAATCAAAATGATGAGGCCTTTGATTGCACCTTCCTAATCTAAAGGTTGAGCATCCTTGAGAAATTGTGAAAGCCGAATGCACCTTACTACATAATAGAAACAAAGGCCATTGGACCAATTTGAGGCTCCCTGTGTTGCTAGGAATAGAGAGCAAGTCCATCTCCCTGGAAATAATTTAATGGTAAAATAAATGATAAAGCTGGATAACAAATATCTGTAAATATAGTACCATAAAAAAAGCCTATAAATACTGAAAAAGAAAATGCAAACAAATCTATTCTTTTTTTCATTTTCAGTAAATACTGTTTCCATCGCACCTATTGCTGATGAAGTCTTCCTCACGTAAGCTTTTAATGATTTCATTCCAAAATGGAGAAAAAGTTGCCGCATATGCCTTGTTCCTCTCCGGAGAGTCCTACAGAAGCCCAATAAGAATCATGAAAAAGGACGAGGAAATCTTCACACACACACGTAACATCGACAGGCTATAAAACTGTGTGTGTAATGTATGTCTGTATGTGCTCTACCTTTCTTTTTAAAAAAAAAAATTATCAAGTTTGCCTAACCCACCAAAAATTCAGCATAAGTACTAATTCAGAAAAACTGTTGCCTCACCCACCAAAAATAAGGGAGAATTTAAATTTGAATAGTTTGCCTAAAGTTTTCTTAATGCCAGAAAGATATAATTCTTGAGTTTTCATGAGGAATCCCAAGATCAACCATAGGCCAACTTCCCACACCAAGGCTAGACCAATCCATCAAAATGTGACTTTTCTTGGCTATAATTAATTCCAACCACACTAGATTTAGCAAAGTTAACCTCATGCCTAAGGGCTTCTCAAGAAGTTCAAAAACTAAATAAATTAGACCAGGAAAAATTCAGTATGTTTAGAAAAGGGGAATCTCTTCAACAAGCAACATAGTCGAACACCTCCGCACTTCCACTAAACACTTTAGATCAACCCAAAATGTTTCTAACCAATGCAAAGGAAGGACTCATATATGTAAAACACATACACGCAGTCTTCAATAACCTTGTCCAAGAACTTCTCATCCACATAATCGAAAGTTCTTCAAATCTATTTTAAAGAAAACTCCTTCCTTAATACTAATAAGATATTTTTCCAAATTCTGGCAATCAATATCTGATCCAAGATTTGTCTACTTTCCATTAAGCCCCACAGGTGAGAAAAATGTTTCAAATTCAGGCAATCAAGATCAAAGAAGAATTTGTCAAATTTCCGAATTTCCCCATATTTCAGATTTTGGTATGGGAAACTATTGTATAAAGAATAGTGACCATGCTAATAGGTCTAAGACCCTTGGTTATGGACATTGTCTTTGGTGGCCTAAATATAGCAAAGAGCATCCAAAGAAGAAACCTAACTTACGTTTGTCTCCAAATTGTGCATCATTTGTGAACAAAACTCGGAAATGCAAGATCAATGTATTCTATTCTCTTGGATAAAAATTGGACTTTACTGAGTGCTTCCTAGATTGGACTAACTTTTTTTAATTTTTTTATTTTGGCCAACTTGATTGGGAAGGATGGTGGCTCCTTTAGGTCAACCCCATCCAAACTTTATTTTAGTTTCAACGTGTTTTCTATTGTTAACAATTGAGGAACTTAATTACATTGGATTGAGTTCAGGATACAACACCTTGGCTTCCTAACTCCTTATTTGTACCCAGACATTTCAGATCAAATATTATCCTTGTTTCTTATAAAAAATGCTCGGCATGCTAGCACTCCCATACCATTACATCTAACGAATCCACACAATCAAGTTTCATTGCCATGTGAAATTAAAACCTTCCTTATAAATACATGTGTGGTGTCCAAGATCTTGTATCAAAACAAATAAATAAATAAAAATAACAATCAGACTTTGCATACCTGAGGTTCTTGTCTGTCGGGTAGCAAACTGTCCAAATTTAATAAAACATTGTCATCCAACGGTTATTCATAACGAGGAAGACATAAAGAGATCATCTTATAAAGTAGTAATAACAGATTTCTAAATAATAGTAGGCATTAAAGAAACACTTCCAACCATCTTAACTCCAGAAATTGATATACTTCCATATAAAGCCACAATACTGTCTGTCGACCCCATCATGAGACCCTCAACTATCTGGCCAGATGGGGCGTGGGACCTAGGTTACTTGCCAGCAACAGTGTCAGATCTTAAATCATGATTATCTGTTTCTCATTTTATGAAGACAAAATGAATGAATAGAGTGGGCAAAAAAACTGCATGTTCTATGAGAGAATGAGTGCCTCGTACAAGCTTGAATTCGACATAAAGAAAACCTTCCATATTGTGCCTGATAATTAAGGAGGTTCTTTCCCCCTCCTACCAGTTTCCAAGCTAGCAAAAAACGTATGTCACCACTCTTAAATATTTAGATACCTAGAGGCTGTGTAAATGCTATTCTTATTTTTTTTAAAAAAAAAAAGTGTCTGATCAAGAGAAAGAGAGACTATGGTGCCCTGCTCACAAGCCTGATCAATTCCATTTGTTGCACAGGACGATGTGACTTCGTCAACCACAAGGACATGAAAATGCTCTTATACTAATATATTGCTGCATCTGGAAGCATGCTAAACACGAGTATTTGAATTAAAAATGAGCCATCAACTTAACAAAGTACCTTTTAGTCTTTGTAGAGACAAGGTTATTTACAAATGCTTCTGGGAAGCTCTCGAAACGCTTATGCATCATTTCAAGTGAACGTATCTGCCACAAATTGATGGCAAAAAAATCCTTAAGTCAAAATTTAAAAGATGAGCTCCACTCTACATACCAAACTCATTTGTAACAGATAAAACATATATTATTATACTTACAATGTGATACTTAAAAAATGAATAACCAAACTGCTACAGAGTCCATATGAATAACTACATTGCTAAAATACAGAATATAAATATATAAATATCATTACCTCGCCCAACCGTGCCCGAGCACCCTTTACACCACCAACGATGGCTGACAAAAGGGTGTACCATATGTAAATGTCCAAGAGATAGAGCTGAAACATCCAAAATTGAAAAATGAATGCAAGGAAAGAATTGTTTGATCTAACATTGATAACTTAAGTAAAAAATCAGCATCACTCCTTCAAGATGAAAACGAGACATTAAAATACTCACAGCCACAACAGGAGCCCATAAGCTAGCTATAGTAGATAAGTTATTATTGTCTGTCAAAATGAAAATTGTGCATCAGTACAATACAGTTGCAGACAAATTAGATAATAGGTGGTTATGAACTCCAAAAACAATCAACTACATGGAGTTTATGAAAACCAACAGGTTAGAGGACAAATAGAAATCACAGTTCATCATTCTATTACACGACGACATGGACATGACAAAAACACGTCTATAAAAGGTAACTAAATATATCAGTACATACAACATCCGCACATTTATCAGTAAATTTAACATATCTAAAGCTTTCTGGGGGACTGATTTTTTCCTCCTTTGGTTGGTCACCTACCCTGCCAGATGACCCTTTCATACTGGCCTCTGTTTTGGTTGGACATCTGTTCAAATGGGAAAAGGAAAATTTGTGGCTGAATTTCATTAGGGCCTTCCTTTGGTCTACGTAGAATGAAAGGAATAGCTCGCAATAAAGACAAACCCAAAAGACACTGAAGAAATCGTGTACAAATGAAACCTTTTGGATAAACTATAACAGAGAGTTTTTCAGAACATTTTTAAAATTCATTGAGAAATGGTGAACAAATGAAAACTTTTTGAAAAATTATGAAATAACACTTAGATGACAAAAGGCCTATTTGATTGGAAACTACTTTTTTTATAAGAAAAACTAACCACAGCATCAAACCACTCAAGAGAACCATAAAAAAAAAAGAAACCCAATAAAAGCAATCCCAAAGGTAAGGTAATATCAAGCTTCAACCCACCTATTGCTTCTTCAAAAAAATATTGATCCTCGGTCAACCTCTTCAATATTACCATTTCCTATCCAAAATAGAACTACACCAAACTGATAGAGATATCCTTTATTTACTTGAGATTTCTCTAATGAGAAAATTACATCCTATAAACCCGATTTGAGAGGGTCATTGTGCTTGCCACACTTGACAAACCAGAACAAGATTAGAAAAAAGTGAACCTTGACTTTACAACAAAATGACATATATGAAAAGTAAAACATAACCGATGATGGTAGCTATGACAACTTATTCAAAGCCTTCAGACGAAATAACTACATAAGAAAAAACTACAGCTTCTCATTATTTGTGGCTAAATACTCCTCTTGCCCTCTCTTGAGCATACTTTCACAATTTGAGGTCTAACACAAACTTGTTCCATACTTTGGCATCACAACCACTCAAAAAGCATCTTCTAATAACTCAAAGAAAGAACAGAAAATCCGGGAAATGAGGAGCTGAGGGGACAGTTTTCAGTTGATTTGTCTGCCACAGTGAAGTTTCTGTCCATTCTACAATTTAAAACTTAAGAACAAGCTAAAGAAACTGCTATTTTTCCCATAGCATCAGACCAAGGGCAGTTAAGTCCTATGAATTTGGGGGCTTTAGACATCCAACCACAGATAGATTTCATTATTTTGCAACCATAGCTCTTTAGCTAGAGATCATAGAAAACGGTATGCATTTTGGAACTTATCAAGTGCCATTTGAGGAGAATGTACTACACTGATTAACAGTCAACATTTTCCTATGTCCAGTATTGGCCAAGCTTTGACGATTGTTTCCTTTGCTTAAAAGTTCCAGCTTTCTTGTACAAGAGATTTCAGATCTTTGGGTCCTTCATAAGGGAAATATTGCAGCTTTACCAGGTTAATCGGACATATTTATTCAGCCTGAGAGTAGGTTATAATTTTATAAATCATCTAAACTTAATTGCACTATATGTAGAATCCAGTTGTTGAAGACAAGGAAAATTCTCTCTTTGAACTTCATTGTTTTTTTTTTTTCTTTCTTTTATAAAAATAAAAAGGTAACAGAAACCATTTCATTGATTAACACTTCAAGATATCAAAAAATAACTAATTTTTTTTTTAAATAGTTCATAAAAATAACAATAATACTAAAAAATTAAAAAGAGGGGTCCAAAGTCTTTTAAGTGAAACCCCCCATTCTCAAACTCTCAAAATTTATCAACTGCCATTTAATCTCATTAGAGTTCCACTATGATATACAAAATGAACTTGTGCATTTTGCATAGACACACACGTAGCATGCAGGCATATAACTTTAGAACTCAAAGACACAATTGTACAACCTACCGAACAAATCCAACAACTTATCAAACAAATCCAGTTCAAGTAAGGTTCTGCATTCATGCTTGTGCACAACTTATAACATCAAATAGTACGGTTGAAATGAACGGTTTGGTTTCTTGTTAAAAATTTAATAACATGGTTGAAATGCCTCAGGATAACTCAACTGCAAATGACCAGTTCCTATAAAGGATACTCATCTTGGATTTTAATTCCCCACCCCCATTCCCTATGTCAAAAGAAAAATAGTATGGCTGAACTTACTCTTAGAAATGAAAGAATACCACGAATATTCAAGAGATGGAAGGTTGACAATGACAGTGGTTGGTTGGACAAGTGGTTTAATCTGCAATAAAAACGTCAATGATGACAATCAACTAAATCATAGTCATCAAAATGGCAGACTATGACACATGAATATGAAGAAAACTTAGCATCTTAAAGAAATATTACCTGAAGAAAGTAAGCAAAAACGAATTTACATATCAAGAGCACCAGCCAAAAGGCTACATATCTGCAGTAGAAAAGATCATAAGATAGCAATTATATAAAATCAAGAGGGTCTTCCAAGGAAATAAAAGCTCCAATCCATTTCTAGTTCTAGCAAAAAAAAAAACCGAAAAGTAAACGCTTCTTTTATATCCATTAACAAAAAGAAAATGTAATCGGTCGGCCACTCAACTGTTTATATGAAAAGGCTTCATTGAAAGTTACAGGACTTATATTTCAAGTGAGACAAGAAAGAAACTTAAACATGACAAGTTGGGACCACAAATACTTACCAAATTTACTTGCTACGGAAACTACTTCTAGTAAAACAGTTGAAATACTAGGAAAATCCCAGACTATAACAAAAATTATTTTAGCTAAGCAAAATAAAATTGAAAAACCATATGCACCAAAAAAGATACAATGCACTAAATAAATTCCTCATAATATTCAAAATCCAAATCCAGTCCTATAAATGTCTCTTAATTCCTGCAAACTATCTGTGAGTCTGTGACTCCCAATAGATATCCCGATGCAAAAAAAAGATAGAAAAAAGTCCAATAAACAATACAAGATATATGTTATATAAATTATGCATAAAAAAAATAGATCAGTTTGCTCAATAAAATATCATACTGTCTTGAAACTTATCCGAGCTAACTAACTCATACCTTGAATGCAACCTAGTTTATCAAATGAGATCAAAGGTGAAAATTCAGAATGCACAGTGGGCATAGAAAATGGGAAAATAAGTAGGGCCACATATTACTATCATAGCACAAAGGATGATTGAAGTTGCAATATTATCAAAAATTAAGAAAGTGAAAATCCCAGTTTCAGAGGCATTGTTATACCTGCAATAATCACTCAGTTTTTCATATAGACCACGACCGACATAATAACGTTCCTGAGGTAGGTAAACAAAGAAATAACGAACATAAGCTTTCAGAAATTGAGCAAAAAAAGTGAATTAAAAGTAAATTTGCTGGCAAACACCCTTACCTGATAGATCCATTTGAAAAATTGAAAAAAAGACTGATCTGACATATCAGATAGAGTATGGCATGCAGGTAACTTTAGCAGCATTGAAAACACAAGGCGTAAAGAAGCATAAACACCCAACACAATAATATATATCCGAAAATAGAATGAATTATCAGCGCTTCGAGTATTTCTTTCTTCAAGAACCTTCCTGCATCATTTTGGCACATTCATCAAAATCCCACTTGTGGGTTAATATTCAAATATAAATTTAAAGATTAAACACGTTACTGCCTCCAAGAAGAGGTTAAAAGGGATCGCCAAATATACTTACACATAAACATAGGTCACAAAAACAGAACTCAGTCCCCACCAGAAAAACCTAATAACAATCCTTGATATAGCCATCCCTCTTGCAGTGGTGTATGCCCCAAAAGTAAGCAACACATCTAAGCAACCTACGACAACAACAAACACAGTGAAAAAGGAAAAGTAAAATCCAAACAAGTGTAAGATTCTACCAGTTGAGAGTTTTTAATCCATACTCTCGATGAAGTTCATGATTGCAAATGTTGGCCCAATGCTAAGAATAGCTTTCAAAGTTTCCAAATTCAAACGCTCATTATGGAAGGCAAAAATTGTCAGAGCCTATCAATTAGTGTATAACAAGTCAGGAGACTCAAATTAGAAGGCTGCAGATAAAGCAAGCCACATAGAAGAGGAAGAATCAGAAGTGAGACGCAACCTGGAATATAACTGCCAAAAAGATCCAGAGACGGTGGAAACTGCGGTATAGGTGAAAAAATGTGCGATGCTCAACAAAAGAAGTCTTGCCAGTCTGCATAATGTTCGAAAAATAAAGCCACCAACATAAAAGATTGTATCAATAAGGGTAATCCCACAAAAAAAGTGAAAATTGAAGAATATTAACCTGATTAAGAAAGAAACAGTCTCTTGCTATTTCATCAATGAAAAGTTTATCTCTTGTTAAAAAAAAACTATCGATTGGAAGTTAGAATTCTACAATGACACCCTATTAGAAGTTGAAATTTGAATTAGAAAATCCTATTGGAAGTTGAAATTGGAATGAGACATTACTATTGGAAGTTGGAAGATGTTTGAATCCTATTCAAATTAGGTCTTCACAATGACTATAAATAGAAGCTTCTAGCAATAATGTTCTTCCTCCCAATAGATGATCCAAGAGATATTTTTAGATTCCCTATTACGGTAAGTGATTCTCCTTCAGCGAAGTTAGAAAAATTGTATGATGTTTGATTGTATGTATAATTTGTATGTGATTGAATTGATATATGTTTTCATGTTGAATTGCATGTCAAAAATATCTGTGAGTGTCAATGGTGTCTATCAATAGAACTTTCATTGATTAGTTCAAAAGTTAGTAAGATGGAGGTCGACTCCGTCTTCAAGCAGCAGTATTAAACTTAGATAGTCTTCATTGCCATTATTTCTTCTTTTCTCTTTTTTTTCTTTTTCTTTTTGAGGTCTTCAAATTTGTAAAGAGTTCAAAGGTGAATGGAAATTAATTATGTTGCAAAGTGTTTTAGAACATGTTTGCTTTTATTTGGAGCAGGAGATATGGGTGTTGTTGAATTAATGTAAAGTCCTTCGTCATAGTTTGAAACTTGGGATGTACTATTTTGAGTTTTTTTGTAAGTTCAGTTGGCTGGTCTTTAGTTGAAATTGAAAAGGTTTCTGTTCAGTAGTTTTCTATTCCTTTTTAATTATTGATACACGTGTAATTTTTCAATGGACGTTGACTCATTACACAAATGCCGACAGTAAATCAAGTCTTAACTATATATCATGAGCTCCTTCATTTTGGAGTATTTTTAACAAAGACGATGAATCCTTAAACTACACACCCTGAACCCAACCATTTTAGGAATTAACCGAGCAAGTTGCAAAGAGAAAAGCAACTCTAGAAGATATGCAAGGAGCCACAAAAACATTGCTCAAATGACCAATGTCAACTTGGAGAATAATGCACAGCTAGGTAACAAAATATGGGGGTTGACAATTGGTGACCATCGCTATTCTTCAATCAAGATGGATGCTACCAATCCGATACAAATATCATAACCTTGGTAGAAAAGCCTAGAGGTGAATATTCAAAATTCGAAAAAAAAACTAACAGAAACCAATCAGACCAACATCAGTTAGTCGGTCTGAACCAACGTGTTACTTGACCAGTGAGCTCAAAAAAGTGGCCATCTACTGACCAACTAGTAATTAACTAAGTAAGAAGTCGGTAAACTTAACAACCCAACAGACTAACTAAAACAAAATAACGAACTAATGTAACAAAACAGCAAACTTCAATTGAACATATTATCTTATATGCAGAATGACACTATGTTAAAAGTCAGTTCCCTCAACTCACTTATTCAAAGCATAAAAGCTTGGCCATGCAAGTTGCAAAATATCCGAAGAAGCTATAAAAGTCAAACTTTCTAACCCGTTTTGAGCCTCTAGGCTTCCGTAAAAAACTTGATTCCTCCCTCATTGGCCAGCCCAATTCGAAGCAAGTAGGTGACCTACACAAGTATAACAATCATTAACAAGGATACTAATATACTATGAGTCTAGTTACCCGAAAAGAAGGCCATAAACTAAAGGAAGCTGTACAAAACCAACCAAAAGTATTCATTGAAATCATCATAGTTCCTCCATTCTGAATGTGCGGCTTTTCCATTTTTGTTTCTTTCAGTTTCCTGCATTTCAGGAAGATGGAAAATGAGCCTCATCGAAGATAAACTATTTAAAATACAAAAAACCTATTAACTACTGGATAGAACAAGTGGAATAATCAAGAGGTATACAAAATGCTTTAATAAATATAGACTCCTAATTATCTTCCAACACAACAGTTATGATTTACTTTTCACTCTTTGCTCCTAAGAAAACAGGTTTGGAGGAGAATGGTAGCAATCGATAAAAAATAGTACACTTTATATGATTAGAGTTAGGCTATTGATGTTCTGGCAACAACTTCATTTGAAAGAAAAATTCAGTAATTATATAACTGTATCAACATACTTCATAGCAAAGAATATAAGAAAATTAAATAAAAAGATAAAATTCAGGACTAGTCCCCGACTTCAACTGCAAACAGTAAATATCTGCTCTAAAATCCTTTTTTATTAAGAAATTCTTTTTCTACCATTTCATATCTGAACATCGCAGCACTAGTGAAAGAATGACACACTTACAGCTACAAGTGTCTCGTATATAGGGCAAATGATTCGTTGAAGGAAAGACACTGAACCATCTTCCAGCTTACAGTTATTAGAACGAACTGCTTCTCCATGATCAAGGTTAGCATCCAGTTCTTTTGCCATCTATAACCATATTTATCATGTGATTATTCATAAATAAAGATAAGGCAGCATGCAATTCATCTCTGACTTGCGGTCACAATGTGCAATAAGACATCTCACAAATAAGAATAAAAAAATGAGCTGTTAGCCAATGCGAATATGTAATTATATTATCCCCTCCATCAAGAGAAATCCGCCTCCATTCCACACATGAACCATAAAATAATATGATGAGCTCTCAAAAAGGCAATCATTCCTTTTATTTTTCTATAACGATAAACCAGACTTTCATTATAATATGAATAGAATTTCATCTCTTACTTTTGTTTTTTATGAGAAACATAGAGTAGAATATATATATAGATAGATATATATAGACATATATATTAGGTGTCCGAACACATAAAACCACAAGATACTAATATATTGCAATCTAAAAAAGAAACTACAATATAACAATAGCCTTTCAAGAGGGCCATCTCTCTTCCAAGCCCCACAAAGGACACTCTACTAAAATGATTTACATCTCCAAGGTTCGTAACACTCCTATTTATAGAAAAACACTCCCCAAACTGTTTACCGCTATGCCCTTTATTGATATATCACTATTCCTCACATATCTCATACTAGTACTTTCACATTAGCCCGGCCTTTGAAGACACTTTGTCAGTGTGCTTTAGAAGATACAATCCCAAAAGGAAAAAAAAAAAAAGGTAAAAATCAAAATAATAATTTTTTTTAACAAAAACATAGAATCCAACATCCTTTAGGATTTTTATTTATTTATTTATTTTTTAAAAAAAGCACTCTTTAAAACAAAACCCAACTGGTTGGAACTTTGTAGGCCATGTGCGGTGGCAGACTTGGTGGATGTCAATAGAAGATAGAAGTGGTCCTTGTGTCTGACGGCAGCAAGCAGCAATAGTTCATGGTGATGATCAGTGGTGGCAGGCAGCAACGGATGGTAGAGATGGCTGGTGGCGGTGGGCGGCAACAAGTAGTAACAATGGACGGCAACGTGAGTGTAGAGCATTGTACAAGGGTGGCTACGGTTAGTTTCTTCACGTGAGTATACAGTACTCCCTTGTTGTGTCAGCTTTTGGGTTCATAACAAAAGACAACTCGACCCAAGTCCCACCTTGTAAAACCAACAGATTTCCTATCTTTGATAAAGAATGGGCCTCGTTCAAATAAAGCCCATTAAAAGGCAGCTTATTAAGCAACCAATGGTCTCATCCCTTTCTAGAAAAATCTAATTTCACGTGAATAGGGCAAGGGTTTATCAACCAAGAGACTTTGACTTTACTCTTTTCCATCGTGCCTCACCAATTTGTTACCTGCCAGTGTATATCACTTGCATCAGCACCCCCCATAACTTCATCTCCGACCGCACATGCAATCATTGTTGAAAATGGCCTCCATCAACAATTTTTTCATTGTTTCCCCTATCTACTCCCTTCATCAACTCTGCATGACACTTGTGTTGGCACCTCTCCAGAATTTTCAACTCTAGCAACATTAGCCGGCATTTTTCCCCTTGAAATTTCAACTCTGTCACATCAAACATCATTCCAACCCACTTGTGCCCTTTCTTCGAATGCCAGCAAAATATAATTCGGCCTCACCTCAAACATTGCAGACGATCTTTCTCGATCACACTAGCTTCATGTTCCATCTTCAGCAGTTTGTGACTCACCTTCCCCACATTCGTTGAAGAGTTTGATAGAGATTTGTATTTCTTAGACCCACTCAAATTATATCTTTTGGTTCCTTCTCTATCTCTCTTGCACTACAATGATTCATCTTCATTGGCGACCATTTGCTCCCACGATTCTTCCTTCTTTCCCACCATCTTTTGTTTCCAAGAAGCGCTTGCAATAATAGTGTAAGTTAATCGAACCTTGCCATTAGTGGTTTCAAAAATCATCGTGGACATGGTTCTTTAGTTCTCTATTTCTGTAGTCATTCTATCAATGCTCTTGGTCATCCTCGGTAAAGCTTCTTTGGTTTCAACCATTTCCTTCTTTGCTCTCTTTATCCTCTCTTTGAGCCGTTTTTTTGCACTATTTTCCAAGATGAGCTTGTTCTAATACCAATTTGTTAGGTATCCAAATACATAAAACCACAAGATGGTAATATGTTGCAATATCAAAGAGAAACTACAGTATAACAGTAGCCTTCGAGAAGGCCATCTCTCTCAACTACAATATAACAGCGCTTCAAGAGGAGGCTGTACACAGAATTTTCAAATCCTATACAGCTTCTCAAAATGCCCTTTTTGCTCAAGGAACCATGAAACTCAAATTCATCTCTTCAGCAATTGTATCTTCGCCCCATCCTTCTGGAATTTTCTCCAACAAGCTTTTGGGTGGCAAATTAACAGCCTGATGACATTTTCTCACTCCTTCAACTCTGCAAAACTTCTTTTCTTTGATTTTTTTTTTAACACCATTACTGCTAGGGTGGGGACTCGGCCTCCGAACCGTACGTGAGACAAACTTCTGCCTCATACAGCTCGGGCCGAAGACCGGGGGAAGTTTAGGAGAGATGGGGAAACCCAGCAGCTGTCAGTCGGGGACAAAGGCACAGATAGTGCTTCCATCCTATCTATTGAAAACAAGAGCATACAAGTAGCTCCTATCTATTGAAAACAAGAGCATACAAGTAGCTAACAGGCTGGCATCCCACAGTCAGAAAGCATTCGTAAGAAAGCAGTCAACTGGAGGCCAACTAGCAATACAAGAAAATGAGTTTGCTTATTGATCCATTCAATCGACTAGAGGTCAACTAGCAATTCAAGACAATGAGTTTGCTTATTGATCCAAGTAAGCATTAAAAACTTCAATCGGCTGGGATCTCATTCCCTTCCTATCCAAAAAAAACTGGTTCTTCAAGGCAGGAAAGACTAAAAGAGGAGAGTAGTCTTACCGTTTCTCTTTATGCATTTTTTTGGAATCTTTGGCTAGAAAAGAATGCTCACATCTTCTCAGATAAGCAACAAAACATAGACACTTTTAATGAAAGGTTTGCTTCTTATCTTCGAATCATCTTTCATCCAAGTTAAATGAAATATATCAAATACCTTGTTCCACAAAGGAACTACAGAAGAACAACGCAAGAATATATTATCTACATTCTCTCCTTTCACGCCATAATAAGAACATTAGTGAACGCAAATATGTTCAAGAAAACCCTCCACTGCAGCAAATTATTTGTTGGTTGTATCCATCTATTGAGTAGAAACTTACAAAAGAATAATTAGAAATTAAACATTAATTAATTTATTTATTTTGCTTCAAAAAAGGGTCCTTTAAAAAGTTTTTGAGTACTTTCAACAGTGGATGTAAGGGAAGAAACAGAGTCCAGCATGAGTTTTTCCACTACGTTCATTTAACTAAAAAGAAAAAAGTTGAAGATAAGGAATCTCTCACCCTCCCTCCTCCAAGCAAGGTCACAAAGCTTCCTAATTAGTAGAACAAAACAGTAATAGTCACATAAATCCTTGGACTGCACTCCATCTAGAATCTAATTAGATGATAATGGTTCTAAATACTGAGGCTTGCATTCAGGTGAAATCACAAAAGTTAGAAATTAGTTATGTTTAATCCTAAGCCTGTTAATATAAGAAGAGGTATTTAAAAACTTACATGATGGAACAAATAGCAAATGCATTCAGGAAGGAAGCGGACATTTGCAGCTTCACCCCATATAAGCAAGTACAGTGAAACAAGGAAAAGCTTCCTGTCCCTATTAATTGCCTCAAAGCTGTTTGAATAGAACGACAATATAGAGATATTCAGTTGAAAAAAGCAAATGAAATGTCTTAAGAATAAAATATAAATAAAAAGGAGCAGCAGAAGTCACCTATTCCATGCAAGGCGAATACGCAAGTATTTACACCATTTGATGTAGTTATCAAGCACCTTCAAGAAAACCTCGTTGATTGCTTTCTCATCTATTTTCTGCAGAAGCTCCAAATAGTTCCGAATCAAGAAGTTTAATGTAACTAGTAGAAAGAAACTAGAGTAACCCCTCCCCCCCCCCCCCCCCCCCCCCCCCCCCCCCCCCCCCCCCCCCCCCCCCCCCCCCCCCCCCCCCCCCCCCCCCCCCCCCCCCCCCCCCCCCCCCCCCCCCCCCCCCCCCCCCCCCCCCCCCCCCCC
>NW_019268519.1:241678-265548 GCF_002738365.1 Cucurbita moschata
AAAAAAAAAAAAACAGAAAACAAAAAGATAAGGCCCCCCCTCATTCATCTTGCACAACTGCTTTGTGGCTCCTTTAGGTTTACACAAACACCTCTTCCATCATTCTCAACCTTTCAAATAGTTTGGTTCTCTTTTCAAACCCATCTTCCATCATTTTCAATCTTGACCTCTACCTTTCGATCAATCAACAGCTTCAACATGTATTCACTTCTCCACCCAAAGCTTAATCTATTCATCTTCCTCCATGGCGTGGAATATCTCAATCCATCATCATTGAAAGGAAAATCTTCATGTTCAGAGGAAGTTGATCTTGTATCACTGAATCCATTGAAGATAACGGTGGAACATTCTATTTAAGATTTTAATATTCAGTGGATATTTTCAAATAAAACCAAATATAATGTTCTTCAGCTCCTTGGAATTTCCTTGCTCCAAGACCACATTTATCATGGGTCAACGTTGTCAAAGCTCTTCTCCCATAAATTTGTATGGAACGCAATCAAATAATCTTTGAAAACAATCACTTTGAATTGATTGCTTCAAGTCTGCTGGGCTAAAGGCTTCTCTTTGGTATTCTCTCTCTAATCTTTTTCACCTATGTTGAAACTAATGAGTGTGCACTCCAAAGTCTTCTTGATCTCATTCGACCATCCAATAGGGAGGATACTAAGCAGTGGATTCTACACAGAGAAGGAATTTATGTGGTGAGCTCTTTAACCCCTGCCTTGAGTGTTCATGTAGACTTGGAATTCCCTCAGACTCAATTATGATTATGGTTAAATGTTATGAAGGCATATGGCTTCCAGAGAAACCAGAGGGTTCCCAAAGAGAACTGAATAGCCTCAGGGAGCTTTGGGATTCAATTCGACTCTTCACATTTATATAGTGGTCCCTTTGTAAGTCCATTTGCAAATATGATCTTGTTCATCTCTCGGCTAATTAAGAGTCCCATTTTGTAACCCTTTTGGCATGCGGGGATATCTCATCTCCCCTTTTTGTATGATCTCTATTATTAGTATATTCGTTTGTCTCAGATCAAAAATACAGTCATAAAATAAACCATCATCAACCAACTTTTAGATAAAAAGTATTAAAAAGTTATGGATGATGCAGAAAATTTGCTAGTAAAGTTGGATAATTGAAACTACTCACTGGATCACCATTATCAGGAATGCCAAGACGAGATTGAGCATTCGCTACCATGAGAACCACATGCTCTCGTTGATTCCGTATGTTGTCTCTCTGCAAATAAGCAATAAATAGTTAAAAAAAACACTTGAACCAATAGCCTCAGCAAAAGTAGTGAAATAGATAGCATGGTCCCTGCTGGTCCTAACAACTCATTTTTCTTTAAATTAGAAGCAAGTCATAATTTCGTTGAAAAGGGTGAAAACCGCAAACGGAAGGAACGAAGTCAGCAGAACACCTTTCAACTTACAGAAAAAAGATCGAAGTTACATAAGGATTACGTAAAAAACTTCAAGAGGATTTTATTAATGTTCGGAGGATAGTTGATCCCAAAATGATTTGATTGGTTGTTGAGTGTTTATCGTAATTTCTCTTAATTTTGATGATTAGTCACATTAATATCTCTAAAAAAAATTAAAAAACAGAAAAGGACGGGAGTTGTTTCGGCCTTCCTAATCATTGTAATTTCTTTTTCTGATTTCATGAATGAAATATTATGCTTTCATCGTACAAAATTATATTTTAAAAAAAATTGAAGTTGAAATAAAAAAATAAAAATACATAGATAAAAATTAGGAAAAAATCAACTTTGAAGCCTAAATTTTTTTTTATTAAAAAATCGAATTTTCATTGAGGGGAAAAAAAAAAAAAAAAAAAAACAAAGGCATACATAAGGAGACCATCTAAAAGGTCCAATAAAGTAAAATAAGATTAGCGAATAATTAAAAAAGAAAAAACTTCCCACAGAGAAACATACAATCTAACAAGCAATCAAACATCACCCGCAATCTCTCAATTCCTCTAAAAAATTTATTGTTCCTCTCTCCCAAAATCCCCCCACCCCCCACGAGGAAGCGCACACCCCTACTTATCACAAAAAAATTTCTATCTCACAAAAGAGAGGATGGAGAAGAAATTCTTCAATCGTCTTCTGCAGACCCTATGCCTAGCCAAGCCAAAACCAAACTCCTCAAAGAACTGGCTCCAAATTGCATAAGCTAAATCAACTTTCATCAAGATCATCTATTACCCTCCTACAAAGAATGCAACACCACGGCTCCATCAAATTGTTAATTTCCTTAATACTCTGTCCAAGCAGTTAACTCTTCCGTGGAGAACATACCAAACAAAAAGTTCAACCTTATTGGGAATTTTCACCTTCCACAACAAGGCAAAAATAGAGTCACTCAAGGGTAAGGTATTAACCCGACAACGAACAAAAGATTTAGATGAAAAGTCTTCAAGCGGGCTAAGACACCAAAACCGAACATCCCTTCTCCCCTAAGTACAACGAAACTCCGCCAAGAACAAAAGATGGTCAACAACATCCAATATTTTCCTATCAGACAAAGAACGGCAGGACCCCAATTGAGGAGAAGGTTGAGAGAACAACATCCATTGAATGATTCCTCGTCGAAGATAAATGGTATAAATGAGAAAATGCATAGCAGAGAAACCTACCTCATAAAGACTTATCTGCTTAGAAAAAGATGTCCCTCTTACCTCCACATAACAACAGACAAACAAAGAAAAAAAAAAGATACTCCTCAACGATGCATTTACAAGGACTTTTTAGAGTGTCTTTAACCCCATTCTAGGTCTTAGAAAAGTATCGACAATTTTTACATTTTGTTCAATCTTCGTAAAAATCACTCACTAATTTTAACAAAAAACCAAGGTAAAATTTTCAATACCCTCACTAGTTTGAACGAAAATCCAAAACTAATATAAAATTAAGTTTGATCAATATAAAATTTAATCATGGAACTTGTCTCCAAACTATCTTTGTTGTCAAAGTGTTACAATTCCATGCCAAAAATATGTTTTATAATTCATATTAACATATGAGAATATTTTTTAAAACAATCCTTCAAGTAAAAGTATATAAAGGTAAAAATGGTAACATCACTTAAGTTAACAGGCATTTATGCAAGAGACTGAAACTTAGTTCCTCCACCGGTTTGATGGTGTAGTTAAAATACAATAAGTGTCGGAGAAATATATAGGGAAAGAAACTAAGTGATAAAGAATTCAGATTATAGCACATTATAACAAATCAGGATTATAGTCAAAATATTCACACACAAAAAAAAAATCAAAGTAGATATATATTCAAACCTGGAATCCAAATATATATTCAAGAAGGTCAAACATATCTGCACTCCTTTGTCCAGATATCTGAAATTGTGAAGGCAGTGTAGGGAAATGCTCATTATATCTGATTGCGGATATTGTAGCCCTAACCTGCACAGATGCCCCAAAAAAGTATATTTAGCAAGCCACATACAACAAACATTAGTTTTTTTGTACCAAAAGTCCTTGGTTCTAGCATTACTCAAGGAGAATGAGATAAAAATAACTATTATGCTTCTCAGATATAAAAGATTAGCATAAGTTGAACAACCAGAATGAGATAAAGGTGCCAAAATTAAGGAATGAGACACAGGTGAGACACCAAAGGTTCACCTACTTCTGGGAAAATTCCAATGGCATTGGTTATCGATTGGGCGTCCAAAGGGACAATATTGTAGGGTACGAATTCCCCTGATAATGTAGTATCGGAACTTCTAACTCTTCGTAGCTGAAAAATCATTAAAAAAAAACTTATGGTTAAAACTTAGATATTAATCAAGAAATGATAAGGCCGAGAAGATGGGCTACAAATTACTACCTCCTCCATAATCAATCTTCCAACGCCTTGAGGATCAGCATCTCCCTTGAGGGCATCCATCACCTCAACTAAAGCCCGAAGGTTTGCCATTACTTTCTTTGCTTCAGAATATCTGAGCTCCAACCTAAAGTCAAGGATATCAAAACTTCAATGAGCTACTGCAAAAAGAGAAGTTAAACCTTAAAAAGTTTCCCTTCTTCCGTATGCCTAAGAGAAATGAAAACGAGAAACGCTTCCAACAAAAACGTGACAACTTTTAAAGATCCAAAAGTAGAGCCTCTAAACGAACTGGATCTTAGACACGATCTTTAAACCATAAATTAGGAAAAAAAAAAAAAAAAACTTGAAGACTATAGAAAGGAAATGTACGGATACGAGGTATATACCTATATTCTAGTACATACAATTTCATCACTAGTCTCCCTTATGTCAAATATTTAGTTCATGCAAATTGGACGAACATTTCACAGTTATAAGATGTCAAACCAGTCAAAGACAAGGAATGAAAAAATTTCACAAACAAGTAAATTTGACAGTAAACTCCTGCCAGTTTGAATTAAGGATAGGAGCAGTACTCTCCCAAGTTCGCACTGATTCCTCCAGACTCCCGCCATTTCTGTTCTTCTCTTTGTATATCATCTACTCTATGTCGTCTCTTATATAGCTTGTAGAACTCCCACAAATGTTCAATATCACGATGACGATTGATAGATGCTCCATCCTTCTTTACAAGTTTTTGCTGCAATAGATCTCATGTCACTAAAGCTTTACTTGCCAATTTACACAGATGCAAAATAGTAATAATAATAATAACAACAACAAATAGCCCTCAATACAAATGCCAATAACGTAACTATATTATGACATTTACATTATAATTCAGAGTGCTTATGCAAATTGACGCTAGAATCAGATGACATAATACCTTAATAACAGACATCAATCCAGTCTTGAACTGAAGAACACCTCTACCATCACTGTTAGGATCTAAGTTTTGTGCCATTCTGTATGCCTGCTCACACACTGAAATGGAAAATTCGCTTTAATTGGATGCACGTACCAAAAAAATTAATCCTATGATTTTTCCGGGAGATGAGCAAAAATAAATTTCAGATATATCATAAATTTTTTATGATATATCAAAAAATGGAAAGAAAATAAATAGTAGATATCATTCACCACAAGAAAACATTGGGAAAAAATGGCTATATAATTGCAAAAGTCCCATGGATAAAAGAAAATGCCACTACCTCATGGCTAGTTACATTGAAGATACAAATTCTAAAAGCTTCGTTTGATAACAATTTTGTTTATAGTTTTCTATTTTGAAATTTATGTTTATTTTCTCACCATTTCCTTGCTATAGTTTTCACTTTTCTTAAAGAAACATTTGAGTTCTTAGTCAAAGTTCAACAACAAAAACTACATTTTTTTAGCGTGACTTGGATTTTAAAAACAGCAGATAACGGAGGAAGTAGTATTTATAAATCAGCTTATTTTAAAAAAATCAACTAGTTAAACAGGACCTAAATCTCCACATCATCACTCTTTCAGCGTCCATTGCTACCAAAGACGTGACCAGAAAACCTTCAAATTGTGACATTTTAATTCCTTTCTTCTTTTTTTGAAATTATAAAATTAGTGTTATCTATGATACATAAATGATTTGGATGACCGTTTGAACAAACTGGGGACATAACATCCATAACCACACTCCCACTCCCACTCCCACCCACCCTGGCATCTACTAAAACACATGTGCGTTCATATGTAAGTCTTTAAACCAGCTGATAGAGTCGATTTCCAAATTAAGAACACAATGGAAACAAATTTTCGAGGTATGAAAAAAAAAAAAATGGAGATGGTGTTGAAATCTAACTTCCTAAGGTACCCAACTCAACGCCCAATGGAGTTCAGAAAGAAAAAAAACATAAGCGGGGAAGAGTGGTGAAAGACTTACAAATCCTGGCAACAGTGGAGTCCTCCGCTTGGATTTCATCGGCAGCCTGCAAAATGGCATCAATGTTGGTGGTTTTTCCAAGAGAAGGAGGTACAGCTCCAACAATCCCACTGGGAGTCCTCCCATGTCCTTGCCCTGCATTTCTGAGCTGTTCTCTCTTCAGAGTCGCACGCACTAGCCTCTCCCAATTGTCGTTAACTCTCGCCATGCCGCTCCGGCGCCAAATCAACGACCGAGAGCCCCAACAAACGAATTCACCTCCAAAGTTACGGATCCAATCTTCCTAGCTCAAACCCAAAAATCGAAAGACGAAATCCCAAATTACAGACATTTAGCAAAACCTGTGTTAACTCACGAAGAAATCCAATAAAACGCAGAGCGGAGGCGGTAAAAAGGCAGAACAAAAGGAACGTTTTCGCCTTTGGTTGGCGCCTAGTGAAATGACCAATTCGCCCTTCAGAACCTAGGGTGGCCCCACTATCGATTTCGACGCTTTGAATCTGAATCCGCCGGTCGGGGGTGGTAATCAACGGTTGTCATCCTCCGTTTCTAATTCTTACGCGCTCTTTGATTTTTCTTTTTTGCTTTTTTCAATATCTTTCTTGACTTCTTTTTTTTTTTATAAATATTTTCCTTGACTTCGTACTTAAGCATTTTCGTGACTTTATGTGACCATGTGGCGCGTGTGTGGCGCGTTTTATTTTATTTTTTAATTTATTTCAGAAAATTTACTGTAATAACCAATTATAAATGGCAATGTAGTAATGGTTTAGAATTATACTAAAAATGCTGTTCATTTATTGCTATTAGCTGGAAGTCCACTTCAATAATTAAGCTCGTTAATCCAGTCATTAGTCACAAACAAATCCAAACTAAATGTATTACTAAATAATATATTGATATTGTTTTTTTTTTTTTGTTATTATTTTATTTGATAGTGATGTTTCTTAATTTAACCATTTATTTCTATTTTTAAATTCCAATTAATTGAAACAAAAATTATATTTTGGACTTGCTGGCCCATAATATAAAATTAGTTGGTCTAGAAGGCTTTTTTTTCTTTTTTTTTTTTTTTCCTTGAAGAATTGGGCTCGCTGGCCCATTTCAGCGAACGGCGTCGTTAATGTCACACAATCGCCTCTATTTAAATTCACCATTTTCCCTCTTTATCCAACTTGATGCTCGAGTGATATTCAGTCTTCAAAATACAGCTTCTCTGATACTCTGAGGAAACAACACCTATCAGACTGCTATTTTTTTTTTTTTTTTTTTGAGAGCTGCAGTCATCGGCCTCCCGAGGAATTAAACGGCCATCAGGTTCCTTCTTTCTCCCTACCTAGATTTAAACTTGCGCATTTTCTCGAAATAATCTTAGATTTCTATAGAATTCAATGTCTAAGCGACGAGAATGAGATACATCCCAACAATCTCGGATTTCCGATCTTTTTTTGAGAATCGTCGTAGAACTTTGTTTGATGAAGGATATCGAAGTTTCAAAATATAACGGAATTTTGGTTTTTAAATTTGGGTACCATCTATGTGACTTTGCAAGGCCATTGAGCTGAATTCTGGCACTGAATCAAGTCATCGGTTTTTCTTAATGTTGTCTATTGGCTACTCTTAGATACTTGTTTTTTTCTCTCTAATAAATCTAGCGGTTCTTCAAGATCTGTACGAGTATCCCTGGTCAACGCTAAAGTTCATACTCACATAATGAAACAAGTTGATTTCAAGGTTAAATGTATTGTTCATTGTTATTATTATATTGAGAAAATTCTGTTACTGGATTCTGAAATCTTTGTGTTTGAACATTTCAATTAAATATTGTATATTATTGAAGTGTTAACCATGTGATCACCAATTAAAAAAATCTATGTTATATTAGGTGTGATTCCAACGGGTGGATGGGTTTATAATCAAGAAATTATGTCTCAATTTCCAGGACAATGGGTTTATAATCAAGAAATTATGTCTCAATTGGTACGAGACCTTTTAAGAAAGCCTAAAGCAGAGTCTTGAGAGCTTGTGCTTAAAGTGGACAATATCATACCATTATGGAGATCCGTGATTCATAACATAGTATCAGAATCATGCCCTAAACTTAGTCATGCCAATAGAATTCTCAAATGTCGAACAAAGTATTGTGAGTCTCGAAGGCATAGTAAAAAAGTAACTAAAGTATCGAATAAAGGGTGTACTTTGTTCGAAGACTCCAAAAGAAAAAAAAAAAAAAAGAGTCGAGCCTCGATTAAGGGGAGGCATACTTTGTTTGAGGGGAGGTGTTGGATGAAAGTCCCACATCGGCTAATTTAAGGAATGATCGTAGATTTATAAATAAGGAATACTATCTCCATTAGTACGAGGTCTTTTGGGGAAGCCCAAAGCAAAACCACGAGAGCTTATGCTTAAAGTGGACATATCAACCATTATGGATATCCGCGATTCCTAGACTTCTTCATTTTTGTACATACTTTACTCTCGTAATTTGTTGATACTGACCTATGGATGGATGACATACTCTTGGGACTGTCTTAGACTCTTCAATTTTGTGCACATAGTTTTCAACGACAAAAGCCTTGTATATTTACAAATTGAATGCTTTTAGGAAGTTGTAGGTGCAGAAAGGTGGAGAATGCAAGTGAATAACACTGGAAAGAGACCGCACATTCTTCTTGCTGCTTGCGGAAGTGTTGGTGCAGTAAAGTTTAAAAGCCTATGCCACGGTTTTTCTGAATGGGCAGAAGTTCGAGCAGTTGCCACGAGGGCAGCATTGTTGTTCATTGACCCAGCATCCCTCACAAAGAATGTTTATCTTTACGGCGATGAGGACGACTGGATCAATTGGGGCAGAATTGGTGACGATGTGCTTCACATTCAGCTTTGCAACTGGGCTGATATTATGGTTATTGCTCCACTCTCAGCAAACACACTCGGAAAGGTTAGATGATCGTTTATATAATTCTTCCTTTTAGGCTCATACTTCAAATTACACGTATAAATGAATCAACAACTAAGCTAAACTTATGTAGTTAACAGGCAGGAAATCAATGTCATTTGATGCAATAAAATCTCTGTCAATCAGCCTGTTAGTTTTATGCAGCTTTTTAAGGGATGTTCTAAGTTATACATCTATGATGGCTCCCTTTTCTAGTCAATGTGGGGCTTTAACTGTTACGACTAAAAGTAAAAATCTTAGCATCACTTGAAAGTATACCCACGATTGCTTTATTTCATAATGAATGTGGGACTTTGTGTCCTCTTTAAGCTTTCGGGATGTCCTCTTTAAGCTTTTTTTCCCGAGCTTCCTCTCGAGATTTTTAAAACGTATTTGCTAGGGAGAGGTTTCCATACCCTTAGAAATAATGTTTCGTTCTCCTCTCCAATCGATATGAGATCTCATTGCCTTCGTTTGCACTCATAATGATAAATATCTTGACATGGGCAGTTGCCAAGCATTTGTGTTTCTTTATGTTTTGTTATTAACATTCCCATGTGAATTCATATGGTGGTTTGGGAAATCTCAACTCTGGTCCATTTTCTCGTTAGATTGCGGGAGGATTGTGTGATAATCTATTAACTTGCATTGTACGGGCATGGGACTACAGCAAGCCTTTCTTTGTTGCACCTGCCATGAGTGCTCTAATGTGGAACAACTCCTTCACGGAAAGGCATCTTGTGTCTGTTGATGACCTTGGAATTGCTCTCATACGACCAAAGTTGAGCAGTGGGGAACAGTGCAATTGTGCCATGGCTGAACCCAGCCTCATTTCCTCAACTGTCAGGCTATTCTTAGAGTCACGGCGCGAGCAAAAAGAAACAGCCACAGCGGTAACATGCATCACGTAAAATCGTGAAGAGGGTCATTTTTCTTTTTTGCATTCAAATTAGAAGCTGCAATAAGAAAGCCCTTTGCATTAATCTGTGTGACTGTGACCCTGTGCTTGTACTCAGATTGGATGTGGTACGCTGTAAATGTTATTTATATCTTCTCACTTGTAATCCTACTTGGCATCATTTTGTCCGGTGGATGTTTGGAACCACATATTTTATACCAATAAAGAGTACTGCTGTTAATTAATTATATATGGTATTATAGATTGTATTTTTTTTTTCTAAGATTCTAGATAAAGCTTTACACCAACTTAAGTATGGAAGAAACCGGTGAGATCTCACATCTGTGAGTAGAATGAGCATTTTTTATAAGGGTATAAGAATCTTTTCTTAGTAGATGCGTAAAAACTCGAAAGGGAAAGTCCAAATAAGACATCGGTTATCAGTACGAGCTGAACGATGGTTATCAGTACGAGCTGTTACAATTACAAATGATATTAGAGCTAGACGTCAATTCACATCAATTGAAGAAGGGAATGAGTATTAATGAGGAAGGGAATGAATATTAGCATTCACATCAATTGAAGAAGGGAATGAGTATTAATGAGGAAGGGAATGAATATTAGCGTTCACATCAATTGAAGAAGGGAATGAGTATGAGTATTAATGAGGAAGGGAATGAATGGGAATGAGTATGAGTATTAATGAGGAAGGGAATGAATGGGAATGAGTATGAGTATTAATGAGGAAGGGAATGAATATTAGCCCCAAAAGGGTGTGAATTGTGTGGACGATGTGAATTGTGTGGAGAGAACGAAATATTCCTTGCAAAAATGAAAAAATATTGAAAAGGTCAAAAGGATAATAATTACATCAACAATAACTAAGTAGATAAACCATAGGATAAAAAAAAATACAAAAGAAATAGAAAACCGAAAAAAAGGAAACATTATTTTGGTTACACGTTAGATTAGGAGTCGAAAACAAAAGATTAGCACACAGCAAATGAAAATTAAGTGGTTGATCTATTACAATGGGAGGGCTTAGCATCCCCACAAGTTAATGCCGCCGACACCTTCCATTGTCAGTAGATCAAGCACATTCCTCCGTCCCTAGAGTAATCTAAACTACAGATACCAAC
Organism: Cucurbita moschata; assembly: GCF_002738365.1. Classification (NCBI taxonomy): domain Eukaryota; kingdom Viridiplantae; phylum Streptophyta; class Magnoliopsida; order Cucurbitales; family Cucurbitaceae; genus Cucurbita; species Cucurbita moschata. Next base: position 252,470 of record NW_019268519.1, read on the forward strand.
TCTGCGTTAGCCGCACTCGCCGATACCTGGTTCTGTTCTTTCGACACAACCCTTTTCATCTTCCCCAACCACTTCATCACCCTCACAACCTGGTCGTATAAACTCAGAGCAACGTACACCCCTATCCCTCCCACAATCCCGTTCGCTATCGAATACGTCAACGGCATCAGAATCATCGTTATGAAAGCCGGCGCCGATTCCTTCACATTTCCCCACTCGATCTCCTTCACCACCTTCATCATCATCACTCCCACCATCACCAGCGACGGCCCGATCGCCCACGGCGGCACACTCGATAACAGCGGCGTGAAGAACAACGACATCATAAAACAGAAACTCACAACTACCGCCGTAAGCCCCGTCCGCCCTCCTTCTCTGATCCCCGCCGACGATTCCACGTACGTCGCGACGGGGGAAACTCCGAGCAGCGCTGCGACGACCGTGGAACCACCGTCGACGATGTACGCCATGTACTCGCCTTCAAAATTCCCCCGTTCGTTCACGAATCCGCCGATTTCGGCTAGGGTATAAAGCGTCCCCGTCGTCGCGAGCACATCGATGTAAAACAGCGTCGCTAGGGCTACCCAGACGGGGGTTCTGTTGAAGCCGTTGAAGCTAAGAACACCGGCTGTGGTTTGGATTTTGTGAAAGTCCACCACTTTTTGGAAGTAGTTGAATTTCTCGTCGCCGAGTGGGCTGTGAGGGAAGTACGTCACAGCCGTGCCTCTGAACCAAGATACCAAGGTGACAAAAACGATGCCGTATATCATACTGCCCTTTAACTCTTTCATTAGACCGTAAGCCATGATTACAAACCCGATGGACCCCAGCCAAAACGTTGGGCTTTGCATTTTCCCTCCAATGCATTCTCCGGTTTCTGGATTTGTACGACTACAGGCCGTGAGTGTGACCAATGTGGCCGGGTCAGGCCCAACCAAGCCCAATCCTTGGTTGACTTGCAGGCCCACGAAGGCTATAAAAAGCCCAATCCCAGCAGCACAAGCGAACCGAACCGACTTGGGAATGAGTTTAGCGAGCTTTGAACGAAGCCCTAATGCAGAAACAGCAACAAACGCGCAACCCTCAACCAACAAAATGGCCAACGCGGTTCGATATGGAATTGGGCCGGATCCGTGAAAGCCCACTAAGTTATAGGCCAAATACGCATTCGGGCCCATACCAGGCGCGAGACCCAAAGGAAGGTTGGCAAGAACTCCCATAGCGAACGAACCAATCATGGCCGATAAAATAGTGCCGACCATGAGATCGCTTTTGGTTGTCGCAAGGCAATTTTGGTACCCGGGGTTGGGCTTGAACATGCAATCCGGCGAAGCGTTTCCGTTCACCGGCACCGAGCAGTCAGCCATTGAGCACGTGCCGCCGGAGTCAGCAAGAATATTAGCATTAACGGTGATGATATAAGCCATGGTAAGAAAAGTGGCTAAACCGGCTCGTAATTCCTTGGTAAAACAGCTATTTCGAGCTTCAAGCTTGAAATATTTCCCCACAAAGCTGCGTGCAATTGCCTCATTTAAAGCTCTCTCTATATTTCTCAAAGGATTTCGAAATCCACCGACGCCGGAGCTTCCACCGCCGTCTCCTCCGCCACCCATCTGAGTCTCCGTGTAGGGAAAGGGTGGGTGAGTAGGTATGGGGGGGGAGATTTATATAGAAACCTGTAAAGATAAGAAGAAAAAGATACGTGGGTCAGGCGGGGATTAGGACGAGAATTTTAGAAAAAAAAAATAGAATTTTTTGGAAATTGAAGGAGAAGTGTAATGATTATGATGACTACACGCTTTTGTTATGAGTTTTTTATTGTTGAAAAAATGGGTTTACACATTATATTAGTGGTGTTGTTAAGCTTCCACCATTGCCTTCATTCATATATATAATTGTTTATTTATTATTTTCATTAAACGTGGAAAATTTTATAAATTTGTAAAGGCCAATTTGAAGTATTAAAAAAACAAAATATTGATAATTAAAAAATGGAAAGAAAATAAATAATGGAGGGGATTGTTGTAAGATGAAGTCGAGTTGTTGACCACGGGCAACAATGCGGCCAAAACGGATCATAGGAGCACACAATTATTGTTTATTATTTGGAGGAATGTATAAGGTTGGTGACGTAAAATCGATTTAAATATACAAGGGCTAGGTAGGAGGAATCTATAAGGTTGGTGATGTAATTTAATTAAAAGTGTTACAGGCGAAGTAAATGAAACTTTGACCGACGACATAAATTAATATATATTTGGAATAAAGTTAAGTCTCATTAAGTGATGGGATAAGTGCCACGTAGGCGACAGGCAGAAATGTCCGAGGCTAATTATTTTGCAACCACAAGGGTAAAATATAGGTTCCAAGAGATGGAATAAAAAAATATTAAATTTATTCCTTAAAAAGACGTGTCACCGCAAATGCACTCTCCATTAATCTAAACCATCTGCCGCCTACTCAATATGAAGCTTTAACACCACGTTCATGCATACAGGGGGCTTTGTATTTTTAAAATAATTAAAAATTTCAAATTATTTAGTTTTTTTACCATTTAAACTCGTAGTGAACGCGAATGTGAGTGGGTTAGGTAAAAACCAAGGTTGAAAAACGGATGAAACCGTAGCCAATAAGACTTGTCCACACGGAGGTGAGTAATTTTACACAAGTTCAGAAAACTTTACTTTTTTACAGCAAAAAAATTCACACGAGCCCCCAGGAATATATGCCAAATCTGTGAATGCGTAATTAAGTAATATATGATAGGGTGTTTTTTTGGGTCTTTTCACGTTTGTTCTTTTGATTCCATTCCAGTTTTCAGCTTTTTAGCCTGAAATTCAAGTACCTCAGTGCACAACATACATAAAATGTCTCTTCTGCCACGCGTGACCGACTATACTGCAGTGTGTATCCTTCCCAAGTCACGTGCCTCAACTTTTTCTTTACATTTTATATTCCATTCTTGCTTATATATATATATATATATATGGAAGTTCATGGAAAGATATTCTGAAAATTGCTATTGATTTGATGACCAATGAAAAAAATACAGCTGTAATTCAATAAATAAATAAATAAATACGGTCGAGTCTTAAAGGCCCATTAGTTTCGGGTAATATGGGCTCGTCACGTCCCAATAATGGGCCGTCTACAGTTCTAATGAAAGTCCATCCACACGGAAAGGCCCAATAGCGCTGACCAGATTTTTTTTTTTATTATATATAATTATTAATTTACTAGCGGTTTTATTTATTTTTTGAACAAGATTTTAAAACTATGTTTATTTAATTTAAAGAAAATGTTTTATGGTTTAGTTTTAAATATAAATTAGGTACGTCATTAGTAAATCATGTACTGACATTAAACGTAAACATATAAATTCAGCCAATAATGAAAACGGGCGTTGGATCCCTATTTACAGTTATAACAAAACGACACCGTATCTATGAAGCGAGAAACAAGTCGACAGCGTCTCGTTCGTAAGGCGCCGCGCCGCATTGAAGTTCCTTCCCGGGCTCCCATCGTTGGAACTGAAAGCTCTTCGCGTGCATTCGACTGTAATTTGCAATTGTAGCTGAGGCCTGAGAGGCGATTCCACAGGCAGAGAGTTGTGATCGGAATGGGGAAGAAAGCCAAGAAGCTTGGAAAAGGAAAAGAGAAGACTGAGAAGAAAACGGCCAAAGCCGAGGAAAAGAGAGCTCGCAGGGAGAATAAGAAGCTTTCTCCCGAGGATGACATTGATGCGATTCTTGTATGTTCCTTCATTCGCTATAGCCTTTAATCTGTTGTTAGTATCTGAGTGGCGAGTACAAAACGGAAGCAGATTAATATTTATATACTAATGATTCAGCTTTATTCCAATTCATCTTTTTGCAGTTTTGAAAATTAGGACGCGCGCTTTTTTGTGTTTATTATAAGTTCTACTGCTAATGAAACTAAGACTTTTATGCAGGAAGTAGAGTTTTCTTTACTTTTGTTGTTGTTGTTACTTCAGTTTACTTCCATTCAATAGATAATTTGAGAATTGGGATTTTTTATATTTTAACTTTAAGATGTCCAAGCGAGAAAGAGTGTAATAAAAACGGTACTTTTGAGAGTCACGCATCGTCCAACTAACTTTATATGGCCATGCTCGAATGAGAAACTTGGCATTCTCTGCTTTCTGTGATCAAAAGTCGGTCAAGTGAGTTATTTTTGTTCATTGAATTCTTGCAGTTGAGTATACAAAAGGAGGAAGCGAAGAAAACAGAAGTTCATGTTGAGGAGAATGTCCCTGCACCATCTCCTCGGTCCAATTGTTCGGTACATCTCTTACACATGGAATATCATGTTAATTTCTTAGTGTTCTGTTTTATGCTGATGATGGAATCAATATATGTAATTTGTTGGAATTATTGTGTAGTTGACCATCAATCCCTTGAAAGAAACAGAGTTGATTCTCTATGGGGGTGAATTCTACAATGGTACCAAGGTAAGTTCTTGATAATTCACTGTGTGACTGCACGTCTTACCTGAAGTAGTTAATCCAGGTCTTACACCTGCACTTCATTAACTTGAGTTGGCACAGACATATGTCTATGGTGATCTGTACCGATATGATGTCGAGAAACTAGAGTGGAAAGTAATTTCGAGTCCCAATAGCCCCCCTCCTCGTAGTGCTCATCAAGCCGTTGCTTGGAAGAATTATCTCTATATTTTTGGTTAGTGAAAAATATTTGTTCAAATGTGAATGCACATAGCTCTAGTATTTAACATGCACTATGCTAACTGCTTTTATTGGGCCATCAGGTGGAGAGTTTACATCTTCTAACCAAGAGAGGTTTCATCACTACAAGGTGGAATTTTCATTAGCATTCTTTTTGCAAGTTCATTATTGTTAACTTACGAGCAACCAGTTGACTTCCGAGACTGTTATTTGATTTCGTGCTTAACACAAACTGATAGGATTTTTGGGTGTTGGACCTGAAAACAAATCAATGGGAACAAATCAATTTAAAAGGTTGTCCGAGTCCACGCTCTGGTCACCGGATGGTAATTTTTAGATGCCATGGTTCTCTAATTTCTGCAGGTTATTTCTTTTCCTTTTCTTTTACATCCTTGACTGTGTTTCAGGTCTTATACAAGCACAAAATTATTATTTTTGGTGGCTTCTACGACACTCTGAGAGAAGTGAGGTTTGTGGATTCTATAACTCATCATATGAATTATCTCTTTTGAACAGCTTTTGAACTGGTTGTGTGTGTCTGTGATGGTATTAATATTGAAGGTAAATTTGGTATTTCCACTTAGACCAAACTTACTTTATGTAATCTATCTTTCTGCATTTTGTCTTCTTCCAAATGTCTATATATATTTCCTATAAATTTTTGAAAATAAATGTGAAAATATTTCAGTTTTATATTCTCTGGCTATTTTCCATCTACAAGAATCTTGGTTTCAATCTGCTCGCTAAAGCTTCTATCAAATATTCTTTTGCAGATACTACAATGATATGTATGTATTTGACCTGGATCAGTACAAGGTGAAGCTAACTTTTATAAAAAATTTCCCTCCTTTAAGATATCATCATCTAATTATTCTCTTGATATGACTTAATGATGACTACTGACAAAAAGCTTTATTAGTGGCAAGAAATAAAGCCTAGTCCTGGTGCAATGTGGCCTACTCCTCGAAGCGGTTTTCAATTTTGTGTTCACCAAGATGAGGTTTGTTGATCAAGAAGCATCTAAGCATCCTGAATATATCTTTACAGACACGAGTTTTCTGCTTTACCGTCTCAAATGTTCATTTAAATTACAGGTTTTATTATATGGTGGCTATTTTAAAGAAATTCAATCTGATAAGAACACTTCTGAAAGAGGAGTTGTGCATGCAGACATGTGGTCCCTTGACCCGAGGACTTGGCAATGGAATAAGGTGTATACTCAGTCTTGGTTTTGAGTTTTACTTGTCCATACATTGGGTTCCACTGTTCACGTCCTCTCTCTTCTTCTTCTTCTTCTTTTGGAGTTCTCATCACATCCTTTCTCCTTTTCTTTCCAAACTCTAAAAAATAAAAAAAATAAAAAAAAAAGAGAGAGAGAGAGAAGAAACACCACTATATTGAATAAGACTTTGTCTCTCTACCTTTTATATTGACCCCATGAAAATTTAAGTCGTGACGTTTCTAAGTTGAGGCTCAGAAGTAGGCAACCTGGGAAAAAAGGGTTTCTGCATGGAAGAAAAAGTGCATGCTTAGAAAGGCAATATTTATCTTCTTAATCCAATGAACAAAACATGCCTTTGGGTTATGGGGTGGGGGTATGATTAATCATCATTTATGATCAAAGTGCCGTGTGTTTTTTATTAGAGAGGGAAAGACCAAGTCTTATTTTAACATTTGATGCTGATCAAGGTTTTTTAGACTGTTGAGTACTTCATATCTGTTTGAAGTAAGTATTAGAAAAAAAAGAGTTGCTAAGTTTTTTTTCTTGTGCATCTGTCTTTTGGATTTTATATCTAATACTAATTTGTTCTGTCGCAATTATTTGCATATCCTTTTAATAGGTAAAGAAAGGTGGGATGCCACCTGGACCTCGTGCAGGGTTCTCCATGTGTGTTCATAAGAGGCGAGCCTTGCTATTTGGGGGAGTGGTGGACATGGAAGTTGAAGGCAAGTACTTAAATTGCATTACCACGAATGAAATAGACTACTGCCCACCCTCTCTGTTTGCCTAAAATTAAAGAATTGTAGAATAATTGTTCATGGGCGGACTGGGTTTGAATGTTTTATTGTGAGTGCACATGAGCCTGATGACTTCTGGAAAAGACCACTTAACCTGTGACTCCGGGAAATTAGATTCCTGTGAGGAAAAAAAGAAGTCTGTCTTAACTGGAAGGGATACGACTATGATAAGTTAAAAACAGAAAACTGACATAAAGTAGGTCTCATGGTGATGTTTGGTCCTCTATCGAGCTCTATGTTCCTCTTTGGGCATCGGTTTCTAAGGTCAATTATTCGCCTAGTCTCATTTTACTTGATTGAAAACCCTTAAGTAGGTCTCATGGTGATGTTTGGTCCTCTATCGAGCTCTATGTTCCTCTTTGGGCATCGGTTTCTAAGGTCAATTATTCGCCTAGTCTCATTTTACTTGATTGAAAACCCTTTCTTTCATATTTTCTCAATGAAGGCTCGGTTTCATATATATATATATAAAAAAAAAAGGTCAGAAGATTGAGACTAAGAGGTAACTACTAATTCTGGCCCCATAGAATCATGACCAGCTGGGAGAAAAGTATTTTATCATGTTTCTTTATTATTTCTTTGCCCGGTACATGTTTAATTAAAGATTTGTTACTTGTCAGACTCATAGGTGAATAAGCTTTTCTTTATTTGTGTGCATGCTATGTTCCTTTTATTTGTCTGATTTTCTTCTTTAGTTTTATGATTATTTTATAATATTCAATATTAGAAGGCCAAATTTTCGTATTGTGCATTATTTGTGTGATTCATATTAGGTTGGTTTTATATTAGCGTATTAATGTGATCCTTGGTCTTTTACATATGCAGGTGATGCAATGATGAGTCTATTCTTGAATGAACTCTATGCATTTCAATTAGACAATCATCGCTGGTAAGTGCGACAAACTAGTATGTCATGTGCAGTCCGTCTCATGAGATAGAAAGTGAAGTTTGAATATTGTTGTCATTGGTATTTACACAGTGTGAAGCATTATTTTGTTGCTTCGTTGATGACCTTTTCTTGCGGGCAGGTATCCTCTAGAGTTAAGGAAGGAGAAGTCGACAAAGGCAAAGGTGATCCCTTGATAAATTTCTAACTATCCATTTCTAATCTTATAAAATCAAAATAACTTTCTTTAAACATATTTAAACCTTCTAAAGATTGTCTGTTCAATTACTTTTTTGTTAACATGATAGATGTTGACGGTTAGACTTCTCTTGCAGATAAAAAAGATTTCTGACCAAAAGAACAATGAGGTTGAGTTTGATGACCCAATGAATGAGGAAGTTCTTGAAGTTGGTAAAATTGAAACTTCAGTTCTGGAGGAAGCATGCAACATGGACACTGACATTGATGAAATATCTCAACACATATCTTCATCTGTGTCCATTAACAATGGTGGATTGGAAGCAAGTTCTAGCAAAAAGCGACAAGAATTGGGTCCAAACCAAAATGCCGTCTTGCCAGAGGTCTGTTGTGCTGGAGTTCAATTATTATTATGCATATATCTTTTTTGTGCATTAAGATTTAACTTGGAACTTTTAGATTCTAAAATAGTGCAATTTATAGGTGATTAAACCTTGTGGACGTATTAACTCATGCATGGTTGTTGGAAGAGATACACTGTACATATATGGGGGTATGATGGAGATTAAAGATCGAGAAATCACCCTTGATGACTTGTATGCTCTCAATCTCAGTAAACTTGATGAATGGAAGTGCATTATACCGGTATGCTATTTTCTTTACCAACATAAATTGGACACTTTCTTCCCTGTTTTGTCAGTGAATGTTATTTTGCTACTCATAACTATTCTATTTCAACTTGCAAGCCTTAATTCCCGTAGTATCTATAAGTCTTCTCTTTTATATTTGAAAATAAAGTGAAGATTATAAGATGAGGATCAGCCCCTATTTTGATGAACGATAATTATATTTGTTTGACATGCGTGATTTTGTGAAGCGCCTAAAACACTTGACATTATCGTTTCTCTTACTTTTCCATTTGTTTCTGATGAAGGCCACAGAATCTGAATGGGTGGAAGCCTCTGAGGATGAAGACGAGGAAGATGATGAAGATGACAGTGAGGATGATGATAATTCTGAAGAAAGCAATGAAAGTGATGAGGATGATGGTGATGAGGATGATTTTGAGGTACAGTGCGTCCTTTATTCCTTATTTATGACTAGAGATGTGAATATTCTGATTTCAAATTTTTGGTTGCAAAACAAACAATCCCTTGTTTCTCCCTCCTCTCGGAATTTCTATTTATTATCACTTCAATCCAATTATTCTGCTTATATTTCTTGCTTCATTTGCATGAGACATTGCTTTCTCTTCTTGTTATGGCCTCAAAGCATGTATATGTTATTTGGGATTGAAATTACTGCTTTTCAAGAATCACGCAAAGCTTCTAATCGGATTTAGCATGTGAAGTGGAACCAAAGGATTCAATTCTGTCTAGAGCTGCGTTCACTTGACTATTGTTCATTTGATCTCTGTTTCTTTTTGTAGGATGGGAATGATGAATCTCGAAAAGTAGGAGATGCTGTAGCTTTAATTAAGGGTGGGGGCAGGAATCTCCGTAGAAAGGAGAAGCGGGCAAGGATCGAACAAATTAGAGCTAACCTTGGTCTTTCAGATTCACAAAGAACTCCTATGGTAGCTTTTATAATCCACAACGTTATTTAATTTTGGAATTCTATGCTCTGTTAAGTTCCTTTGTCTTACTCATCCGATCTTATCTTGATATAGCCCGGAGAATCTCTAAGGGAGTTCTATAAACGTACAAATCTCTACTGGCAAATGGCGGCACATGAACATACACAACATACTGGAAAGGTGTCATTTTTTCTCGTATCTAAAAAGTTGATTCCACTCCTCTTCTTTCGTGGCCAATGATTCACAACTTTTATGCTATCTTTGGTCAAATAATTGTAGTGTTGAATGGATTTCCTCTTTGCTGTGAGTCTCTTATCTGATTAAAGGAAATCGTGCGGTTCTGTTGTTCTATTATAGACCGACCACTGTGCAAAATTCTGCTCGGCAGAATAAGAAATAATTTGCATAAACAGATTTGTGAAATTATTTTATGGATGTGTTCCCCATTATACTTCGCCCCAAGTGTTGCGACCACATCTTCTCGTCAAGGGTGAAAATTTTCTCGTCATTTCTTATCTTTGTGTATGGCTGAAGAGTATCAATTTTCCTTGTGTCTTAATATAGGAACTTCGGAAGGATGGTTTCGATCTTGCTGAATCGCGTTACCGAGAGCTTAAACCCATTCTTGATGAGGTAAGTGTTCTATTTGAGTTGCTCATAATCAGAGATGTAGAGTTTGAGAATCATGCTATCCAGAATATTCGTATTTCTAATTCTTTTACTACTTCCTTTGAATTAGCTTGCCATATTGGAGGCAGAACAGAAGGCAGAAGAGGCAGAAGCTCCTGAAACCAGTTCAAGAAAAAGAGGCAAGAAGAAAAAATGAGTAATTAGGAATTTTTGTTTGCAAATGATGAGTGTATAGATAAAGGTGACTGAAATAGTTGTTGGATAATCAGAGTCACCATTCCTTATTTATTATAGAGCTGGATTCTTTTTTTATTTGTTAGGATTTATTCTACAGAAAATACCAATTTAGATTTTTCATTTGATTGAAGTTATCTTTCATCGTTGTTCGCCATGTCAGTCATTAAACTAAGGAACATTTTATAATTTTATAAAGCAAATATGAGTGAATTTCCACTGCTGCTACTAATGGAAAAATGTTATGAGAAATAAAATTCCGTTGCCGGGAATTGAACCGGGTCTCCTGGTGAAAGCCAGATATCCTAACCGCTGGACGACAACGGATTTTCAATGATTGGAATTAACTGCACTATTAGAGCTCTCCTCCGCTCATCCAAGTAAACCACATGGGCACTTTTGATGGGCACTTTTGATGTAATGTTGATAGGCCCTGCAAAGAGAATGTAGAAGATTGCCACCATATGCTTCTTCAAAAGATTGCAAATCAAGTCCTGAGGAAATTCTGAGGGAGAGAGCATCACAACATCCGTAGCCATGTCCTTCACATCGGCATCGTATTCCTTCTACTCCCGCCGCCTGGAGAACCTCAATTTACTGAGATAACTAGCTGCCCCTAAACCGACACCATAGAAAGGATTGTTCTTCCGAGGGAACATACTGGGAGGAAAAAGTTATAAATTTAAGTCCTTAAAAAAGTTGAAATTTTCTCATTTGGGTAAAATATTGGATTACTTATCTATTTCTAAAACAAATTTAATTTACCCACTTTTATTACATCAACAAATAGAGCGAGTTTTGAAAGAAATAATGAAACACTAGGAAGAAATTTATCTATTATACATAACCAAGGGACGAATGAGATATATTTCAAACCAAGTATAAAAGTATGAAAAATAATCAATTACCAATAATGAAAGGATCAACTTTGAGGGCAATAAAAGGAAAAGAAGCTTACAACATAACATTTAAGTGATACCATCATAACAAAATTGACTCAATCTCATCAGTCCAGGCTTTTCACCATGTAAGGTCCCTCTAGTTCGTAACCTAATTTTCTATAATAATGACGGGTTCCAACGCCTGATATAACAGCAATCTTTGTTGATCGATGCTCCATACGAGCTATCCGCTCTGCCTCCTCCATCAAAAGCGTGCCATAACCCTGTGAAGATCCAGTAATACTCTTAATTCTTTTGCATAGAAAAGGATTTTCTTTCCTCTTTAATGCCAGCTTGTAGAAAAGAGGGGCTGTATTACCTGGTGCTGTAGCTTCTCAGTATCACGTCCATGAACTGGAACGGCAGTTCCATACACATGGAGTTCACGAACAATGGAACACTTCCCAACCAGCTCAGGACAAGTGGTGTTGCGACCACATCTTCTCAGCCGGAGCAGACCAACGAGAATGTCCTGCATAAAAATTCAAGTTCTAGTAATACGAGCCTACAAAATGCAAGCTATGGCCATGCATCACAACTGTAACACAGCATTAGCCTTGAATTTGTAATTGCATGAAAAATCTGAGGACATGGGGTATGGGGATAAGATACCTGCCGAACATCTTCATACGATAGAAACGTTTCCCAGCCTTCATTTGCCATATAATCACGACGGACAAGTTCAACTTCTTCAGGTTTAATCTTGTGATGAATGTCCTGAAGTCACAAAATGGGAAGGCTTTTAACATCCTTCACTAAGGCAGAGTACTAGGTTTAAATTGGGAATATAAGAAGTGTGACTAAAGAACATAAAGCTCCATTTGTTAATTAACCTGAATTCCAGCTTCTCGTGTCCGAACATCACGGCATTTCAAGCCCAAATCATCCATTCGAGCAAGAGCTAGCTCTCGAAGATTTCCTTTCTCTACACCAGAAGTAACCAAAGGCATTGGGATATCCCGTTGTACTCTATATACTCGAGTCCAGGGAGGTACCAGAGCTAGGATTCTTGCCACAATATCAACAAGTTGCTCTGGTGGATAGTTTCTATACCTGCATATGAATGAACATTTATGATGATCTGCAATAGTTAACACCATTACTATTTTCACACAAAAATATTTCAATTGGGAACATGATCATTTAATTTATAAAACCAGGGTCATGATTCGAACATCTCTTTTCAAGTTTGAGAAGATAATATGTTCCATAGTGAGATTGTACAAATAGTTACTTGCCTGCCAGTTTTCCACAGTTCATAGAGCCCAGTTCCACGGATCACAAGCGTGGGATATATTTTGAGCCCATCTGCTCTAAATGAAGGGTTCTCAAAGAACTCCCGAAAACTTTCCAGGTCTCTCTCAACCCCAACATTAGGAAGATCAGGCATCATGTGTGCTACAACCTACAAGAAAAGCAAAAAGTTAATTTCAAACTTTAGAAAATGTAAAAAGATGCATTGTTAACAATGCAACATGATGATGATGCTACCCAAACTTCAAGGAACGCCAAATGGGGAGAAAACCTACTAAGAGAAGATCAAGTCACATGAACAATAAATTTAAATTCTTAACTGGCCACAGATCTAAGGTTGCCTTGCAAATGGTTCATCAATGAGTTAGCTTTATTCTTTGCAAATTTGCTAATACAAACCTTGAAACCAGCATCCTTTGCCAAGCAAAAGCAATCAGCCACAGCAGCTACAGTATGCCCTCTGTTAGTGTCTCGAGCTACATCCTCATATGTACTTTGAACTCCAATCTCCAGGCGTGTACAACCATAAGAAAGCATTTGCCTCAAGTGAGGTCCAAGACAATAATCAGGCCTCCTGGTTAAGCAAAAAAAAAAAAAAAAAAAAAAAAAAAAAAAAAAAAAAAAAAAAAAAAAAAA
>NW_019268519.1:266008-269295 GCF_002738365.1 Cucurbita moschata
AAAAAAAAAAAAAAAAAAAAAAGCAATGAAATCTTTTTTCACTAATTAAACAAAAACACAGTCTCAGGAGCTTATAATAGGCCACGGCAAGGAGTTGTCGTACGTGATCTTGATTGCAGTAATAACGTATCCAATGAAGAATTCACAAAGATAAAAGTCTGAAACAGTTTGAACTGGTATAATACAGAGACAAGGAAATGTAAAGCTCAAAACTTGAAAGTTTGGGGGAAAAACTCACGTTTCTATTGTCATGCCAATACATTTAACTGCACTGTGCTCAGAGTAGGCAACTGCCTCTTCAACATTGGCAGAAGTATGCCCTGACAAAGCATCATGAAGATTCCTTATAAAGTAATCACGATAATCAGCTGGCAGTGACATGAAAGTCCCACCCATTAAGATGAACTCAACCTGAAAGTAAACAGACAATTTTATGATAATTTTCTATGCTAGAAAAAAAAAAAAATTAGAGAGAAGAAAAAGGAACCTTATCAACACTATGGCCCAAACGCTTCAATTGATCTATCCGACTTCTAGCCTGGACATATGGATTGTATCTACAATCAAAGCGGTGGCAGGTAAGATGAAAATTATCTCAGAACGTATGCAGAGCAACAAAATATCATTAAGAACTGACAAGCAAAAGCAACAATGATTGTAGTACACCCTAAAGATGTTCATATATCTAGTGAAGCAAACAGACTGCCAAGGAAAACATGATTCTTATACTTAATTTCCCACGACAAGCAGCTGCCAGTTACTCGCATTCATTTTCTTCATTCCCATAGTATTTTCAAAGAACCCCACCTCGGTTTACTCTGGGCTAAAAGTATTTTATACATGAATTTAGAAATTTAATACTTTCTTAGCCAAAATACTGTGTTCTAAACACGCTCTTTCCCCGATATAGATGTGTAAGGCATCCAATAACATAATAATAAAGATGGAAGAAATACTCGTGAAGCAAAAAGTTCGAGACTTGAAGAAGAAGAAGGTAATACAAAATCTCAGAAGTTACAAGTTACAACCAACCTTGCACGAATTGCACGCATGCTTGTGGGCTCATAACCAGTGTAAGATTGAGTACTGTACTCAAAGTCCGAATCAGGTCCTCCGGGGCAGTATACACAAATATTCCCCGTCGTAGCAATATGAGGGCACCGATGCGGTTTAGACATCACCGCCACGACTGCGATACCGGAGGCTGTTCGAACCGGCTTGGCTCGAAGCTTCGGCAGCAGTGCCTCGCGGTCCGACTCAGGAAGCGCCGCAATCATCTCGACAAGCTTTGGGGCCCGGGCAAGGCCATATTTCCGGCAGGCAGCGGATTTCAGAGCGTTCAGATCGACGTTTTGCCCTTTTCGTGAAAGGTCGACCATGGAATTGACAATCTCAGCAATGGCACGAACTCGGCCTTCCTCCTCGGAAAACCCATGACCTTCGAATCCCCCCCGACCAGGCCGAGGTAGTTTCCGAGCCGATTCCGCCACCACTGCAGTCGCCATGAGAGCAGAAAAACCTTCTTGGTAGAATAGGCTTTCTTCTTTATTGGAGCCAAAATGATTTCAGGGTTTTAGCACTTTGCAACATTAGAATATTAACCTATTTTACAACCAAAAAGACGTAAATAGCCTTATCAATTCAAGGATAAACATTTCCTTCAAGTCCCTAATAGTTTCTTTTTGGTAAAATGCAAATTTTATTCCTATAATCCAACGAAAATTAAAATTTAACCTCTATAAATTCAAAATAATAATAAACAAATTTATTATTTAAATTTTTTTAAAAAACACATAAGATATAATAATATTTTTATTGAAAAAAGTTTTTTTCTTTTCAATAATATTTAACTAATGGATCTTGTATTCAACGACCGAACCGTTATTCTCACAAAAACGACATCGTTTGGATGGAAGCGCCTTGTGGCGCGCAGTCCATGCAAAGGGCCACCCTAAGAAACGATTCTGTGGTGCTCCGGTGGATAAGCTCGTCGTGAAAGCCGTTAAAATGCTCCACTGAATTCCAACTTCAATAGTTCAGAAAAGCAACAGGGGAGGAAGGAGACTGGATTCCGATGGCGTCAACTACACTCTCCGTCTCCTCAGCTTCGATTTCTACTTCAAAAACGCCTTGCCTTCCCAATTCCACCACCGTTGCTTATTTCAAACCCAATACCACAAGTTTATCCACTTCCATTGTGGGCAAACGGATACGTTTGTATCGATCTTCGAGAACCAGGCCAATCGGCGCTAAGAATGCTTCTACTGGGATCAATTGCCAGGCTTCTTCCTCTGTTCTTCCGTCCGCCCTTCTTTTCGATTGCGATGGGGTTCTCGTCGATACTGAAAAGGATGGCCATCGGATTTCCTTCAATGAGACTTTTCAAGAGGTTTAGCTCTTTTCTTCTCTATTTCTTCTTTGTTTATCTGCGTCTCTGTCGCCGATTTTTGAACTGGGCAGTTTCAATAATAAGCGATGTTTGGTACTTGGCGATGGTATAAAACTCCAAAGAACTTAATGGCATTTGGTTGATTGAATTTGTTTCCTGATTCAGTTGGTTGATTCGGGACTATACTAGTTTTGATTAACGGGTAGTCTAAACCTAACAGTAACGTAATTGAAATGATTCCACAGAAAGAATTGGGCGTTACCTGGGATGTAGATTTGTATGGTGAATTACTCAAAATTGGAGGTGGAAAAGAAAGGTAATTACTCAAAATTTGATCAGCTACAAGGTTTTGATAATTTAAGTTCATTTGCACTTACATTAATCGCTCACGCATTTGAATAAAATTTTGTTTTCTGGTTGGAGTTCTTGGAATAAAATGGTGGCTGTTATTGTATGGTATTTGACTTTTTGTAGGATGACAGCGTACTTCAATAAAGTTGGATGGCCTGAAAAGGCTCCAAAGAATGAAGATGAAAGAAAGACATTCATAGCTGGACTTCACAAGCGAAAGACAGATCTGTTCATGGCTCTTATTGAGAAGCAATTGCTACCCCTTCGACCTGGTGTTGCAAAGTCAGTTACCTTACTAACTCCTCTGAGCTTGATGCATACTGTATTGATGCAGTTAGTTATATATGTTATCGGAATGGGAATGCAGAACCATGAAGAAAATGCATTGAAAAAGAAATTTAGCCATTTGGGATTGAAATACAATGGTCTAACATGATTTGAGTAAATGATTAGTAAGTCTTGGTTCCTAATTTTTTGAAAATGAAGCTTATAAACGCAACTATCACCTATGAGTTCCTTTTTTTTTTTTTTTTTTTTTTTTTTCGAA
>NW_019268519.1:269710-393696 GCF_002738365.1 Cucurbita moschata
TTTTTTTTTTTTTTTTTTTTTTTTTGTTATCGAAGCCAAATTTTGGAAAGTAAAAGAATATAGTTTTTAAAATTTTGATTTTGGACTTTGGAATTTGGCTGAGAATTCAAATTTTTTCATATAAAGATGAAAACTACTATCAAGAAATGGGGAGTAAACAAGCACAATCTTTGAAACCAAAAACCAAAAACCAAATGGTTATCAAACAGGGGCCAAATAATTGTATTTATTTGGAGATGTTCTCATTGACATAGTCTTATTATGTCTGCCTTATTTGGAGATGTCTGCCTTATGCAGGTTAATTGATCAGGCATTAGGAAACGGAGTGAAAGTAGCTGTTTGTAGCACTTCTAATGAGAAGGCGGTATGCATTGCCAGGTTCTATAATATAGTTGTCTGTGTTTGTAATTTTCGGAAGATCATCTTTAAATGTTCCCTGCACTATATATGTTTTGGAGAAAGACATTTGATCTGATATAGCTTTACAGATATTTATTCTTACTATTGTTGTAGAAACTTTCTTTTTCCTCTAGAACGATGCTTTATATTGATTGTACACACTGCAAGAAAACTCTGGTGTTTGTAACTAGATTAATTGAAATATTGTTTCTTGCATCTGTTTATGATTGTGACAGCTGAACTTCATCCATTCAATTGTAGGTCTCTGCAATAGTATCATTTTTACTGGGACCTCAACGAGCTGAGCAGATCAAGATATTTGCGGGAGACGTAGTGCCTCGAAAGAAGCCTGACCCAGTAAGATTTTTTATCCCTCTCAAGTGTTGATTGCTAGGAACATATCTAAGTTCTACTTTATTTTAGTCTCGTACGTGAAGTTTTTACTTTATCATTCATTATTGCAACGGAGAACTACTTTTTTCTTTACTATTCCACATGGTCACTCCTGGAATTATGTTAGGCATCCATCTACTTCAGGTTTACTCAAATTTTTTGACTAGTTAAATTTTAACTTCAAAAGAAGTTAGTGCTCTGTAACCACTACAATGCTTTCTTCCTTGCAGGCTATCTATATTTTAGCAGCCAACACCCTGGGTGTCGATCCTTCTAGGTATGACAGCATGTTCCGTTGGCTGGCATGCATGAAAATTTGATAGGACCACTTGAAAAGTATCTTCTTTTGACAAGAGTAGTCTCATTTATGCAGTTTCTATTTTGTGTAGTTGTGTTGTGGTGGAGGATAGTGCCATTGGCCTTGCAGCTGCCAAATCGGCTGGAATGAAGTGCATAGTGACAAAGAGTGGGTGAGTTTCTCGTCTATGGCCTTAGTTTATTGGGACATATTCTTCATACTAGATCATGCCTTAGTTTATTGTGAAGATTCTCAGTTGAAGTTCTGTGCTTGTTTTGGTTATGAATTGCATTCTGTTCATTTCTTTGGCAGGATCATAACTAGTTGTCCTCCTTCCATTGTTTACTGTCTGCTCCTATCTGTAGTTATGGTTCTAAAACACATACGAATCTACCTTCTTTTCTTCTCCGTGATATGATGTTCGCGTTAATCCGTGTTTCAGGTACACGGCCGAGGAAGACTTTGTAAATGCAGATGCAGTGTTTGACTGCATTGGAGATCCCCCAGAAGAGCGTTTTGATTTGGCATTCTGTGGAAGCCTTCTTGAGAAGCAGTATGTTAGCTAAGACCATGGAAGCACCGTAGAAGTTCATATTTTTCACTCGCTGAAGACTGAAAGCTGCGCTCTGAGTGTTTGTGGAGAGATGCTAATCGTTGCTTCTTGGCTCAGGTCTTCGTATTTAATCTTATGTATGCCAATTTGTTGATATATCCTTGTTTTCCCCTCGTTAATCAGGACAGAAGTGATTTCATTACATTCGAATTCTCGTGCTCATCATGTTTCTGCACTTCTGCTTTCTATCCTCGTTATACATACAGTTCGTATGATCTTCAATCCTCACATAATTGCTTCAAACATCACTTGTAATCTACATTTCTTCTCAACCCAACCTGAAAAATATCGGTTTGTATACCCCTAGGCCACCAATCCAAAAAAATTCTAACCCATTTCAACACAAAGGGTCAACTTTGAGACACTTTTAGAGGGTTGAGCTACTCCTAAATGCACCAAACAAGCCAAAAGGTCCATATTAATAGCCAGAAGAAGTTATATTGAGCTTTTAGATACTTAAGTTAAGCCGTCATTTATAGGAAACTTGATGGAAATTGATGGAAGACACTCACTCCCTACTCTTAAAAAGGCAGGTTGCCTTGCGATGCAGCTAAACGAGTAAGTCCAAAAGTCAAAAGGTATGACTGAAGTCTTACTTACTTGGTCTAACTTACTATTCCTGGCCATTATATGATTGAATTTAAGCTAACTTAGGATAACTTAGGACAAGTTAAGGTTTCCATTGCAATGGGGCCAAAAAAATATACCTCCACACTCAAACTCTTCATCTCTAGGACGTAAGATTGACAACAAGGTCTAATATAAGGATGAACCAGCCAATATATCCATATTGACTAGCAAGTCGAAATATTACAAATATAATCACAGCAGAATCCCGTGAATAACTTTTAAATACTGTCCAGGGCATCAAGATGCTACAATTTTTTTAAAAGCTAAAATAATAAGAATTAAAAATGATTGATTTGTTTTTGTCACAACATTTTGTTTATTTGTTATTGTTTATGTGCCGACTTGTCGTTTCTTCCTTGTATTTCTTGAGCTGACATGGTTTGTCAGAACTATATTTTTTAATCTCGTTATTTCCAAAATTAAAAATTATGGAGGGACTGGGTCATAATTCAATTCAAAATTAGCAGCATTTATATATTAAATTCTAAAGAATTAATAATATATTCTGAAACCTATGGGCGAGAAGTAGTTATTGTTTATTTTATGTATTTATTTATTTTTTCAAACATTATATTATTACATTAAAACAGTTTAATATATGGGGCACTCATAATATAATTTCCATAAGGTAATGTCGCATCATAATTCACAATTCTTCAGTCAAAGGTCAAGCGTTGACTAATTCATTAACATTTTAGTTTATATAATCAGCTTCAACTTTCCGTAGCTTTAAATAAAATTGTAAATAATTACTCATTTTGCCGTATAAGAACACCCATAATCTGTCCAAAGCTTCTGTATTCAGAGGGGATGGCGATCGAATTTATTCAGGTGATCGCCGACGAAATAATCTCGCCGTCTTCTCCAACTCCGCCGTCGCGCAGAAACCTCAAGCTTTCGCTGCTCGACCAGATTTCGCCGTCCAATTATACTCCGATCATCTTCTTCTATGCCGCCGTTGAAAATCCCGGGGCCGATTGGTTTTCTGGAAGTCGTCAGTTGAAGAAGTCTTTATCGGAGATTTTGACTCTCTTCTATCCTTTCGCCGGAACTTTGTCAAGTGCTGGATATTCCGTTGATTGCAACGACAGAGGCGTTGAGTATTCTGAAGCACGAGTCGGTTGCGAGTTATCGGAAGTGGTGGAAAATCCTGATTTCAAAGTCCTTCATCGGTTGCTGCCGTTTGAGCCTTACGCCAATTCGGTCGAACCGGAGATCGGAAGAGATGTAATTCTCGCCGTCCGATTGAATTTGTTTGACTGCGGCGGAGTGGCGATTGCTCTGTGTATCACTCATAAGCTGGTCGATGGATTCTCCGCCACCGTATTCGTCAGAGAGTGGGCGGCCATCAATCGAGGAGATAGCGATCAGGTTTCTAAATTATCTCTCCACCAAATAAGATTTCAAAGCCCTAATTTCATCGATTCTCAGAAATCGACAGAATCTCAACATTTCTTTTTCAATTTTTGAAATGCAGGTTTCGGAACCCTTATTTGACAGTGCAAAGTACTTTCCGCCGAAGGAAATTCCAGGATTGAAGAGAAGCAAAGTTGTTCAAAACGACAAGATCGTGACGAAAAGATTCGTGTTCGACAAAGCAAACATAGCCGCACTCCGGCACGAGGCCGCCGCTGGATCTCTGGAGAAGCCGCCAACGAGAGTGGAAGCCGTTTCAGCATTCTTATGGAAGCGATTCATGGAGATAAATCCACATTCAGAACAAGAAAAAGTCTTCGCCGCAGTCCACGCCGTGAACATACGCGGCAAGATGGATCCGCCATTACCGCCGAGCTCCTCGGGCAACCTCTGGTGGTTCGCCATCGCCGTCGCAGAGACTGAAATCGAAAAGCGACATCAATACTTAGTGAACCAGATAAGAAACGCAATAGAAGAGATCGACAGCGACCTAGTGAGGAAGTTACAGCATGCCGGCGTGCCGTCGCATATGTGGAGCAAGATGGGGAAACACGGACACGCGGCGGGCGGAGAGGTGGAGTTCTGCAACTTCACGAGCTGGTGTAGGTTTCCGGTGTATGAAGCGGACTTCGGGTGGGGGAAGCCGTCGTGGGTTTGCAGTCCGAGCCGGCCGTATAAGAATGTGGTGGTTCTGATGACAACCAGAGACGGCGACGGGATTGAGGCTTGGGTAACGCTCAAGGAAGAAGATATGGAGTTATTCCAACGAGATTCCGAGTTACTTTCCTTTACATATTGCTGAAGTTATATATATATATATATATATACACATACATATTAACGTGGCAATAATTGATTGGAAGGATGATTAAGATAATATTTAATTTTTATATTTCAATTTGTATGATTTTAAATAGAAAGGTATCATCGTTACCATATGAAAAAATAATAAATTTTTTTAGTTTAAAATTTTAATTATCGTCCATTAGCAAAAGCTTATAATGGTAGTGCCCCAAATAATAATTAATAACTTTACGTACAAATGTTAGATCTAACCATACATTTTCTATTCTATATTGGTTAGATGCAGAGATTTGAAATTCATATAATTTAATAAAATAAAAAAAATAAAAAGATCTATATTCCTCATCATCTTCAACCTCCTTCTCGCTTCAGCAGAGAAGAAAAGGTTTCAGTTGTGATTCTGCATTTGCATTCATGGAAAATATCAGCGTCGAGATCGTTTCGAACGACGTAATCAAGCCCTCTTCTCCAACGCCTCCATCCCTAACTTACCGGGAACTTTCATTGATCGATCAAATGGCGGCTCCCACCTTAACGCCTGCCATTTTCTTCTATCGCCCTTCTAATCCCCAAAATCTTGCCGATCGATCTCTTAAAGTTCGCCAGATTAGGGCTTCTCTC
Source organism: Cucurbita moschata (assembly GCF_002738365.1). NCBI lineage: Eukaryota > Viridiplantae > Streptophyta > Magnoliopsida > Cucurbitales > Cucurbitaceae > Cucurbita > Cucurbita moschata. The sequence goes on from NW_019268519.1 coordinate 274,885, forward strand.
GCTCGAACTCTGACTAGCTTCAAACACTTGGCGGGAACCATGGCGGAGAGATTCTATGTCCATTGCAACGACGTTGGAGTGCAATTTTTGGAAGCGAAAGTCGATTGCCAGATTTCGGATCTCTTGGACAATCCTGAAATTGGCGTTTTGCGCCGATTGATGCCAAGTGCAGAATCGAGAAATGGAAGCGAGTTTCTGCTCGTTGTTCAGTTCAGTAGCTTCATCTGCGGCGGAGTAGCGGTGGCTGTTTGTCTTTCGCACAAGCTCGCTGACGGGGCTTCCGTCGCGGCTTTTGTAAAAGCGTGGGCCGCCTACGCCAGAGGAGGTAACGAGTCTGTTTTGGAGCATAATTTTGATGCTGTGAAACTCTTCCCACCTAGAAAAATTCCAGGTTTCAAGCGAGAAATCCAGCCTTCAAAAGAGAAGATCTCAAGTAAGAGACTCGTGTTTACCAAATCTCACATAGCTGCCTTGAAAGAACTCGCTACCGGTGCTGGTGGTGGCTCCGTCGTGAATCCTCCATCGCGTGTGGTGGCTGTTTCAGCCTTCATTTGGCTACGCTTAATGGCTTTGGCTCGAAGGAGTCCAGTGAAGGCAAAGCTGTTTGGAGCGCTATATCCGGTGAACTTGCGAGCAAGGAGGGACCCGCCGTTGCCGGAAAATTCGTTTGGCAATGTATCCTGGTTTACAGTGGCAACAACACCTGTGGCGATGAATGAAGATCTACCTCTTCTGGTGGCCAAAGTAAGAACCGCCATACAAGAAATCGACTCTGGTTTTGTGAAAAACCTAGAAGATCCTGAAAAGTTGTTGAATCTGATGAAGCAATTGGACAAACAACGCTCCACCGGAGAGATCCATCTCTGGAGCTTCACAAGTATGTGTAGATTTCCCATTTATGAAGCTGATTTTGGATGGGGGAAGCCCACATGGGTTTGCAGTCCAAGCCGGCCTTTCCGAAACGTAGTAGTTTTAATGGATGCTTCTGATGGTGATGGCGTTGAAGCTTGGGTGAACTTGAAGGAAGAAGACATGACCATCTTCGAAAAGGACGAAGAGCTTCTTTCCTTTTGCTCAGGTTAGGTCTTCGTGTTATTTGTGTACTTTTCTTTCTGTCTTTATTTTCTGTTCTTGAAATGAAATCCAAATCCCAATCCATTTTTGCATTACAAACAACGAACACCTTCTTTTATTCCTGTCTCTGTTCGATGAACAGAACAATGTCAAGCATTCAACACTAAGAAATGGACAAACAAACAAAAAAAAGAGCTCCATGTTTTCATCAAATTCGGTCCCGAATTTTGTTATTTATGAAACACACATGGGTGCTGACCAATGCAATGAACAAGACAACCAACCAACAAGCGGAGTTTTTGTTTATTTTAGCATTTCCAGCAGGAGGCTGCAACAATGGGCTTAGACTTCCAACCAAGAACCAAACACCCCTTTTCTTCCACAACTGTGTAGCTTTCACTAGCCTTAAACTTCCCGATCCACTGCTTGCCCTGTGCCATTACTTTAATGGGTGCGGCTTGGAACCCTGCCCTGCTCATCCTCCTCCGCCATTGATCAACTCTCTCATGTCTCTCAACCCTTGCCATTCCCTCGCAGCTCACTATGTTCTTTATCTCCTCAGCAAAATAGAATTGCTCAATCTTAGCTCTTCTTGTGTCATATTTGGGCAACATGGCGTCCAATGAATCAAATATAGCAGAATAGTAGTGCAGAGCTTCCATGAATCTCCCAAGAAAAAAGGGTCCATTGTGATTTGAATCTTGCTCCACTAGAACCAGAGCCTTGGGGGAAAGGTCATAGATCATGCGAAGAACTGAGGTTAGAGCTCCTCTACTTTCTTTAACCACACCATGCATCTGAAAAATGCTGGTGATTACCAGAGCTTCACCATCGTGAAGCTTTATGTCTTGGGGGCGGAGATTTTCTAAGTTTCCCTCTACTGCTAACACCTCCACTTGAACTCCAAACTCTTCTGCGTGGGACTTCAGCTTCTCCCCCATCAATCTGTATCTGTTTACAGAGAGGCCAATGCCTGTGACACGCAGCAGCTGCCGGTTCGGACACTCGGCGAGGCTCTCGATGAGGCTGCGCCATTGATGGCCATATGGCAATCCAAACGCCATCCCCAAATCCAGCACATGCACAGAATTCTCTCCCTCAAAGACTTCCAATATTGAAGAATTGGCCACAAAATGCCCAAACTGGATATGTGGGTATATCTCATAGACCAGATTTAAGGCCTCCTCCTTTTTCTTCCTCTCAGAGGAATGGTCTGCTCTGCTCATCATGGGCAGCCCAAACCCAACATACCCAAGTGGCTGAACCAAGGCGAGGCGGTCGGCGAGGCCTTGGACAAAACAAGAAGCCACTCGCTGGAAGGAAGAGCCGAGAACCAAAGCATTGGCTCGAAGCTCTGATAGAAGAATCGAAGCATGAGACCTATCTCGGCAAGCCACAGCCTCAGCACATGCAACAAGAAGATGTAAAAGCCTCATCCCATCAGCACTAGCATCCTCCTCGGCCGCGCTCTCCTCTGCATTAATGATGGCGGCGGCGGCTTCCTCCACGGCCTCCGCCGCCACATAACGCTGATTGTAAGTCCAGATGTGGGCACGGAAGCCAGTGCTCAAGCTATCAGAGCTGCTGCTGCGGCTGAGGCTGAGGCTAGTGCTACCGTGGGCACTGCTTCCACCACCATCATCAATTGCGATCGAGTCAGGTTCAAGTTTGAATTTTTTGTGATGCCTGAATTCGTCAGAGAAGGAAATGACCCATCTGCTTGCAGCAGTGTCATCCATCAAGGAAAGACAATGGCGGCGGTGAGGGAGGCAGAGTTCATGGGCGGTGCCGCTGTGATCCACCACTTCCTCCGCTTCCTTTCTGAAGTCCGTGGAAAGGAAGCTGCCGCCGTCAGCGTCAGAAGCCATGGAGGGGGAGTGTGTGTCGTTTCCTGATGGAACTGAAAGGAAATTGTAAAACACAGGGTGAGGGCGATTGTTATAGCATTGTTGAGCGGAATTTACTAGGTTCCCTTTCTTTCTTTTGTTTTTGTTTCTACCAGAGGGCCGAATTGTGTGATAGAGATGGAGAGAATTAACATAAGAAATTGGGAGCATTGAGGAATTTTTGAGACAAGGTTAACTAAGAAGCTCCAAGTGTTTGGGAACCATAACGGTTGGTTGGTTGGTTGGTTGGTTAATACAGTAACTCCGACAAGAATACGTCTTTTTCTGCTTGCTTGGTGAGTCTATTTTATGTAATTATTTAATTCTCTAAGGCCCATGTAATCTCCTTCCTAGTCCTGGAAAAAAGTGTTCTTCGTGTTATTTCATTTAATTTTCTAGTTTTTTTAACATCATTTCTTTTTCTTATGGTTCAAACTTCTGTTCTCTATGGGAAATAAAATATATTTTGTAATTTTTCTTTTACTTATTTTCATTACAATCGAGTATATTTTCTCCCAATAGTCTCGACTTATAAAATATTAGCTGGACGAGCATCTATATTAGCATAGCTGGTAAAGTTAGGTTGAGTTATTTTTTTTTATTGATTTTATTTAAATTTTTTAAAATTGAAAATTCAGTTTAGTTCAAGCTTCACATCCCAACTCAATTCAATACACACTCATTATTAAGATTGTTACGAAAATTAAAAATATTTAATATTTAAATTTTATGTAATTTTAGTTATTAAGAAAAAGTTAAATAATTTGAAATAATAATCAACTAAATTTTCTGAGTTAATAATTAAAAAAAAAATTAATTCAACTAACTTGTTGGAGTATTATTTGAATAAACATTGTTTAGGTAGTCGTTATTCAAAAGTCATATTCAATTAAAGGCGTCTACGACATTTGCAATTGCGCGATTAAAAAAATATACTAAAAAAGACAGTTTTTATATTATTTTAAACAAGATGTCAAAGTACAATTAACTATGGTGATGCCTATTCTTGTTTGAAAAAAGTAATTAATTGAAACATGTCAGCAGAATAAGCATCAATAAAATTGGGACGATTTATTCCTTCATTTCTTTCTTTTATATCCCTATAAAACTTTAATACGAAACAAATTAATGCAATACACTCAACTAGTTTGACATTTTGAATAAATGAGAAGTACATGAACAAATTGAAATCAGATATAAGTGAGAGTAATCTTGAAGATGCGATGATTTAGAAAGATAAAACATCGTAAAATGACTCGGGTCGGGTTGATTTGTAGTGTGAATCAAAAACAAATTGAAAGAAGGAATTAGGTTTAAATATTGAAGAAGAAATATTTAAATACAAAATGTTGTTTATACAGAGGTGGTGGTAGATACCATTTGAAACGAGGATAAGAAAGTAATGGGAGAAAGGCAAATGGAAGGGTAGGAGTAAGTGAAGAAATTAAGGATTCCAAGGGCCGGCTCCAACAAGAATGCCTATTTTATCACTAACCTAATAAGAATCAAACCAATTAACTTCCTAAATGCTTTGGAAGTGTAATTTAATTGTATTTATTGATGCTTTGGAACCAGTCAAGTGTCTACTCAAAGGCCAACATCGAGCATAGGTCTACCACGACAACCCATTGTAAAGATTTCTTCAATCTAGTTGATAATCATTCAAGGTACAACTATCTTCACCTAATACACGTAAGTTTTGGAAAAACAAGGCTAGGCTGGAGTTGAAAATCAATCGAGTAGTAAAGCTATCGAGACACTCTGATCTGATCTGATCAGATGAGATGATAATGGAAAGATTGCAAACCTTATGCACCACAAGAATGAGATTGATTGTTCCCAACTTCTGAGTGTCTCAACTTGTCCTGCAACAGAACAATACATTGTTAGCCATGATCATATCAAATCAATAGTAAGTCTTGCCCGGCCACCAGAGTCTGCTTAATAATGAGGAGGCAGCAGATATCAAGAACACTAACAAACTCATGAACTGAACCAACAAAATGGAATAACATAGAATTAGCCATTCAGTTTCAATAATGAATCGAAATCATTATGTTTGGAGCAGAATCGGGATGAGATGAATAATAAGATGATAAACAAATAACTTTCATCGCACTCAACTCTATTTTCTGTACATCAAGTGGGAAACAAGTAGATGCTATTTCAGTTCCATGTAAATATAATTCCATTTCTGTCCGCAGACGCAAGGGGTTTCCCAAGCCCACTCCATGAACAACACAGAACCGAGGCAGTGTGCTCTTTCAGAGTGCTCACAATATCATGCTTTGATATTGACCAGACATGGACAGATCCATCAGCGGAACCAGCAGCAACATGGTTGTCATCTGGGCTGATGCAAGAACGGCTCCAATTGGAAGCTACTCTATTCCCAGATGCCCGTAATGTCCCGCAGACTTCCAAAGACCGAATATCGAATAAATTATGCAAGTTATCTCTCCCGCTAGTCAATATCGTATTGCCATTACGTGACAAAGAAAGAGATGTAACAGCAAGGGAGTGTCCAGCAACTTCGCTGAGCAATTTTCCTGTTTGGATATCCCACAACCGAAGATTTCCATCCATATGCCCAGAACAAATGGTCTGTCCATCCATGCTGAACCGAACTGCATTGCAATTGCTGGGGAAAATGAGGGTCTTAGTGCAGTAACCCTTCTGTAAATCCCAGATTTTGATGGTGCGATCATAAGCAGCACTCACAACATGTCGGCTCGAGATTTTGCTTACATCTACAGCACATACTTTGTCGGAGTGACCGGTAAGCGTATGGCGCACCCTTCCAGAACCAACGTCCCATGCATATAAGTTGTTTGAACTGCTTGCTGCAATCACAGATCTATTATCATGGGTAACTGCAAGATCAAGAACAGAACCAAGGCACCCATGTAAAGTGGAACTTAGTGATCCAGTATTTGTATCCCACACTTTGACGGTTCGGTCCTGCCCCCCACTGATCAACTTTCCTGAATTGTTTTCAAACAAAATAGTACCACAGCCCCCTTCATGCGCACGGATACTATGCTTGCATACAGAGGGTACGGTGGATTCTACGAAGTATTCAGCACCCTCTTCGCTCTGACGGACCACACCATCGACCTGTTGCTGAGCAAGTTTCTCTAAACCACTAGCCTTGAGTCGGTCAATCATATCTTCATAGAGTGCATTTGCCTGATAAAGAACAAAAGAAACTTACATTCACGTTTGGATTCTTGGATGGAATGATATCAATCACTTTGATAAGAAAAAGAAAATAGCTTAAATAATCAAGGTTCCTAGAAGGTTGGGAAGTAGTATGCCCGGTTCATCAGGTTCTACCACAGCAGGGCCCGATCATACTCAAAATCTGAGTAGGAGGGAGAATTTATTTCATTTTGGAAAACAAGAATTCATTGGCAGACATTGTCCCTAAATTGAAGAACTAACGATAACAAGTTTCCGCTTTGTGCATACATATTAACTTGCCCAAACTCAACAACTGAAAGGATAGGTCTACACATGAATTCATATGCATCTTTATTCAAGATCTGAGATTGTTAATTAGTTCAATAGTCCAAGTCAAGCAAGCAACGGACAGAAATGGATAGAAGTATAAACATCTACACATTGTGAAAGTAATGCATTGTTAATATCAACGAAGACAAACTCAAAAGCATGTTCAAACTCGGCAGTCGCTCAAAAACATCTGAGGCATTCTAGCATGAAGCATATCAAATGGACTTTTTCCATTTAATGCTTTAGATTATTCTATCTGAAACACTTACAATTCAGACCATGAACATTATTATAAACATCCAGGCAAACAAACTAAAAAAGATAAGCAAGACAAATCGACAACATCATTACGTGTTGAAGCATGTGAACGAAATCTACTCGTGGAGCATGATTATGATTCAAAGTTCAAATTAAGACTTCTTACCACTTCTAGAGCTCCTAGCATTCATTTGAACAATGACTAAATTCTAATTTTCAACCCATCGGAATTGGAAACAGAAAACAAAAACATAAAGAACCTCATTGAGGCGTTCTGCATCCTTCATCTTTTGCAGCATCCACCGGTCAATCAACATATTATTTTCAGCCTCTGTATTCTTAGCTTTAATCGTCATTGCTTCAAGCTGTGCTTTAAGTTCTTGGCTCTCAGATATAGCCAGTTCCATGGCTTTAATTTTCATCTCTAAGTCTGCCTTTAGCTGGGAGCATTCATCCCTGAAGCACGTAGGCAGTTTCAAACATTCATACAAAAACACACTGAACTGAATTCTTCAAACCAATACCCAAGAACCTGCCCAGAGTTATGAGTGAAAAGGGGAAAACCTGGCTCGAGTTAACTCCTGCTGCAGATTATCAATCGTCGCATCTTTCTCCTCAATCGAAGATTTAGAAGCTCGACCCTCAGCCACTTCCACCACAAGTTGCTCAGACAATCGCGATTGAGCCTTGTAACATTGCTGAAGCTCCAACTCCAGCTTCTCTGCTTTCTCTTTCCATTCCGAACTCTGGAAGCAACATAAACGGGCATACCCAAACACAAGGGGATGTTCATAGAATCAAATGATCGGAAGTAATCAGAGCAAGGGGAAGAAGTTTTACAAAGTGCGCAACAACGAGAGGTCGTAATTAGGTAAATTTTGATTAAAGATGACGAAATTAAAATGCAGGGAAATTGAAATCAAAATGAAATTCAGAGAGAACAGGAAACCTGCGATATGATGGGCCGAGAGAGAGCGAGAAAAGCGGGAGCATGCGCACCTTCTTCAACTAGATGGCGTTGGCGCAGCGCCCTGAGAGCGTGCCTGATCGCATTGTTTGCTATCTCGTTTGGGGACATGATCATAGTCGATTGCCCTCTGCAAAAACCTACTTATGAATTATGAGTGATCGAAGCAAATGAGAAACAGAATCATTTCGCCCTCACCCCATTTGAATTACAAATAAAGCAAAATCCTCACCCTAATTTTTGCAATTCCTTATCTTTTCGCCCAACAAAATCAACAAATCAGGGATCTTTCCTTTTCGTTCAAAATCAAACTCTTCCAATAAAACGTTTTCAGATTAACCAAAACATAAAAATTGACTTTAGAGACCAGAAAAATCTTCTCAAGACGAGCGATAACTAATTATATGGTGAAAATGAGTTGAATACTTAGGTTAATCAATAAATAAAATCTCATTAATCAAATTAAATCCGGATTTGAAGATAGTTTCTTTTTTTAAAAGCAAAATCAAATGGTATACATAATTAATCAAAATGACAAGAATGTTATGATTAATTGAAGTATTGTTCTAAAATTAAGATGAGAATTAATAGACATCAGAAATTGAAGGAGTCCATAAGAGATATCAGAGCTTCACTTATGAGGGGATTAACAACAATGATTTGGTTGTATTAACAATCAAAGGTGGAAGCTAATGAATTCCCATGAATCAAACTATAAACATTTGTTTCTTAGAATTCAATAATTAGAGGTAGAATAATCCCCAGCAGCACCACTTCTCTCCCAATCTTCTCTGTATACCACCACCCCTTTCTTCTATCAGGGAACCACCCTGAACCCGAACCTCTACCCGGCGCGCATTCTATCCAACCAATCCACACTCTTTCGACCTCTTTCCAACTGTTGGTCGATGCTTCTCCTCGGTTTCTCGTAGTATTCCACACTTCTCCTTGATCTCTCTACTTGGTCAATTGAGATCTTTAGCTTCTCTAGCTTCTCAATGTTGTCAAACTTGTATCCTTGAGGTCTTGATTTGTCTAGCCTATCGACGCTTTTCCTTGGTTTCTCTCGCCTGTCTGAGCTCCTTCTCGGGGCCTCGAAACAATCTGTGCTCCTTCTTGATTGCTCGATTCGGTCTGTGCTTTTCCTTGAACCGTTCCTTCGTGAGGGCGATCTCTCAACGGTGGATACGAATTTCTTGAGGTGCCTGATGTATTCAGGGAAGAGTTCAAGATCACAATGGTTTCCCCCTTTGAGCCATAAGGGTTCATATTTCTCTTGACATAGCTCCCAGAGATGTTTACCGTGAGAGAAATCAACGACGTCGTCGGATGTTCCCTAGAAACAAAAACAACACAGGATTGCAAAGTCGGAGTAAGAAAAATGGTCGCTGAAATGATTGGTAACATGAGATCTTAAGATCAAAACACTTACATGAATTACCAGCACAGGGCACTTAACATATGGTATTTTATCAATATTCTGCAGATAATCAAGGGAAAAACATCAGGACTCCCCAATATCAGACAAAACAATTACGGGTAGCTCGTGTTATCAACAAACAATATCGAACCTTATAGATGTCAAACCAGTATGTGCGCTTCACTGGATACATGACTCTTAATCCCGATAGTATAGGACTATGCAGAACGACTGCTCGTAGTCGGGGCAATCGTACAGCAAGGTCTAAAGTTGGGCCACTTCCCACGGATTGACCATAAAGGATTATTTCCTCTTGCTTAGCACCATATTTCTCCTCAAGACACTTATATGCAGCTTCAATATCTGCATAAGTATTGTGTTCGCTTGGCTGCAAAAAGCATATGAATGAAACAAGATTAACCTCTACTGAAATTTGAAGCAGAAATGATTTGCTGCATTTACCTTTCCAGTAGACTGCCCGTATCCCGAATAATCGTACCTGCATGAGTTTCAAGACAAAGTTCGGTTTAATTTTCGCAGTTTGAATGAATAATCGAGCATCTCATCATCCTATAACCGCGTCGGACTTTCACGAACAGTATTGATCTAAATTGTCCCAATGAACAAAGATATAACAAACCAATATGCAGCAAACAACATTTGCCTGTTCTTTTATATCTACCTAAACAAATCAAGCAAACAGGCAAGGAAAAAAGTAGTTCGGGCTGGCTTGATTATATTCGAACCGACTCAGCTACCACACTCGTCGACTCTGTTCTTGCGCCCACAATGGTGCTGTAAACTCTGAGGACATGGTTTAGATTTCTCATTTCACTTTGTCAAGAAGATTGGGAACAAGTTCATTCAAACATTTGAATTTAGTTTGGTTTCGTACGACGGGGTTTCGTGTTCGCCCTTTCGTGGTAGAACAAGAGTACTATGGATAGCAGCTAAGGAAGAATGAATTCAAATTAGCACCAACACAACCATCTTCCAAAATTCAGATCTGCAATAGATCACCATTCCAACAGCTCAGTCGAACCTAATTCTACTTCAAATACTCGAGCAACGAACCCACTAACAATCGAAAGGAACCAAACATTATAACCTTACAATAAAGTAAACGAACATCTAGTTTCCAGCAAGAACCTAAAAGTCCCAATCCCCGACTACCAGAGCCATAAAACCACAGATTCAACAAATGGGCAAGGATAATTCGCCTCTAATTTGCCAAAAAACACACAAATACAAGAAACTCCTCGAACTATCCGATTATCAGGAAAATGGCCACTCGAATTAACACCACAATGTACGAAACGAAGAAGAAACGAAACAGAAATGAACATACCCGAGAAGATTAACGCGCAAATGGATGCTAAGCTCGATGAAAAGCTCGTACATCTGGCCAACATCGGCGGCGTTTCCATGGGAATAAAGAAGCGTAGAAGTAGCCATAGGGTAGCGGATGTAAACAGCGACGATCTCAGTGCCTTTGCGAGTGGGAAGCTTCCAGACATCGACATTTTCGCGGTGGGGAAAAGGGTCCAGGAGAAGAAGGCCAGTGGGTTGGTCTTTGAGGAGCTTGTAAGAGGGTGGGTTGGGAGGGAAGAAGGCGAATTTGGCAGCCATGGAAGAAGTAACCCCACCCATGAGGCTGTGTGAGATTGGGAATCGGAGAAGGTAGTGGAAGATGCGATGCAAGGATTTTAGAAGAGGGAGAGGGGAAATCTACACATACTCTTGTAGTAATTGTTGCAGTTTCTTTAGCTTTTCTTTTTTTGCTTTGCTTTGATTTGCTTTTCCTTGGCTTCCTTCTCCGAAAAGTATGTGTTATTATCTGTCTCGGGGAGAGCTTCAGAGCACAGAAGAGGCAGAGCGAAGGGAAGACTTTGGTCTATTGTTCTTGTTCACTTGTTTATTTCAAGGGAACCGCTTCTGTCACCTGCAGTGTCATGGAAACATCCATCTTACCTTCTTCTTGCCCACACATTCTTCCATTTATGTCATTACAACCAACCTTTAAAACGTATTTACTAGAGACAAATTTTGGCATTTTTACAAAAAAAAAAAAGTTCCCTTCTCTCTTCAATCCATGCAAAATCTCAAAATTTGTTCCTTAGGAGTCAGTGTTCTCACTTATACATAACTTAGTGTTTGATTTTGATACTCTCTATAACCATCAAGCCCACCACTAGTAAATATTGTTCGTGTTAGCCAGTTACGTATCGTCATCAGTCTCACAATTTTAAAACGTGTCTACTAGAAAGAGGTTTTTATACCTTTATAAAGAATGTTTCGTTCATCGATATGTGATCTCACAATACTGAAGTCTCGTTTTCTATCCCTTGTCAAAAATTAAATTCCTTGTGTTTCAAATTTTCAACGTCCCTTTTGAATAGATAAGACACGGAATTTAGAATATGATTGATTGAAATTGACTTAAGTGTTTGAATATTTCTTACATTCTCATCTCTTTTCAAGTTGTGTCGTAAAATAAAATTAACACGTTTCGATTCTTTTAAAAATTATTTTCGTTATAATATTTGAATATTATATATTTTTTTTCATAATATATGATTCTTATATTTTAGGCCATTTATTTTAATTTAAACTTGGTTTCAAATTATTAGCAATTAATATTAATAATGATTATATATATATATATATATCCAGTAATTATATAATTTTAAATTTATTTATTATTTTATTACCATATTCGTTTTCACTGAATTGATGTCTAGATACTATAATAATTATGATCGTTAAATAATATATAAAAAAAAATTATTACTTTATATATGTAAAATTTACACAATGTACCAACAAGTTCAATTTTCAAAATTTGCAATCCGGAGAATAATAGATAAAAAGAATGCTTTGATGAAAAGCAAAAAAAAAAAAAAAAGTAACGGTAAATAAAGAAAAGGTAAAAGTAATACTTGTATTTATTTATTGTAAGAATATTGAATTTCATCTTAAAGTGTTTTATTTTTCATTTGAAAAAAAAGTGTAGTTTTGAGGAATGGTATGAAATTAGATGAGATTTGAATAATTAATTAATTAGGAAAATAGTGAAAATATATGATGAGTATTTATGATAGGTAGATAGAGTAATGTTGAAGGGAAGGATATATTAAATGAGATGGTTTAATAAAATAAATAAATAAATATATATATTTTTTAAACCTTGAAAACGGCTTGACAGGCTGTCCCATTTCGTTACTCGTGTCCCTATGATTTCGAACCCCACCCCTTTCCGCAAAGCGCAAAGAAATAGACCATTCTATATTTATTTATTTACTTATTTATTTTCCATTTTCTTCTCTTATTTTCCATATATATATATATATATATATATATGTATATATTTGAATAGTGAATTAAAATAAAACACCCGACCGGATCAAAACAAAACACGGGTCGTGTTGAATGTATAAATTGATTTTATATAGTGAAACGGGAGATTAGATTGGTGAAGGAAATAAAGAGAATTAAATTAATTTCCACGTGGCAAGAGGCAGTTACTGTCTGAGGTGGCATCAATCGATAGGGGTGGAAAATGACTGGGTGACAGTGGGGTGGAGTGGAGCGAGCATGAAAGAAATTACCGTGAGCGAAATGAGTGTTCCACGTGCAATAAAAAGTAAAAACTTCACCTGCCAAGTCAGCCAAAATGTTTTGTTTTTAATTTAATTTAAAAAATTGGGTTAATAGAATTAAATTAGGGGAAATAAATGTTACACAATTCCCAGGAATATTTATTATGCATAAAAGGAGGGCCAGTTTTGGAATGAAAGAGGATCCATAATTTATTACCTTATATATTTAAATATCATTTAATTTCACTGCCCTATTGAAGTAAGAACACGAGTGAATTATAATATTATTTTATTTATAAAAGGTCCACATGAGAGACGAAACAAATTAGTTAGTTGAATTAATTTTTATAATGCGGTGTGAAAGGGGAGAGAATGTGAATAAATGTGAATAAATGTGAATAAATGTGAATAAATGTGAATAAATGTGAATTGGGAGGTTGTCAATGCATTGAACCAATGAACCTAAGGCTAAAAAAGAATTAATTGGGATGGGAGAGAGGAAGCGGCTCCACGCAAGGCCAAGTGTGGTGGCCGCCTTAGTGTTTGGTGCCCCACTCAGCTTCCTCCACGGGAATCGGACCCTCCACAATACCCTTTTTGTTTTAACTTTCTCTAATTAATTATACCTTATATATTATTAACAAAAATAAAAACCTTATTAATCTTTCTCCTTTATTTTTAATTATTACCATTCTTTCAAAATTTAGAATTTACAATATTGTCTTTAATTTTTTTATAAATATTTTTAAATTATTCATTTTTTACTTGTTAAATTAATAGTGCCGGAGATTATATTTTCTATCCCAATCTCTTTAATATAAATATATTTTCAATATATATTCATTATATTAAGAAATAAATCAGTTAACTTTACTAACGGTAATATTAAAATTCTAATTTCTAGAAATTATATAGTAGAAAATATTATATTATATTATATATACTTACTTATTTGTATATTCGGTTGGAGAATCTAAATTATAATATTAAAATTTTAATTTTTAGAAATTGCATGGGTAGAAATATGTACCGATTTATTAGGATTTTCTTAAAAAAAAAATTTAATAAAAAGTATTGAAATTTTGGACCCAATTTCAACTATAGACCTGACTCACGAGCGAGGTGTTTTGGGCCCAATTTTAAGGCCGAATGAAAGGCATTGAAAGTCATAAGCCCAAAGTAGATGCATATAAAACCTAAAATTGGCGCCAATCGAAGAACAAATCACGTAGGAATTTGATAGTTGCTTCTTACGGAGTCCCACTCCCAGTCGCCAATTTCTCTCGCCATGGAGGAGAGCACATTCGATCCTGTAATGCCTTCGTCTCCAGTATCTATTGTTTGATTTTAAGTTCAATTCAATGATTCTTTTGTTTTCTTAAATGTCTACTACGTATATGTTTTCCTTTTTATAGCTGTTAGTATAATTTGCAGGATCTGATTATCGCCTTCTTCAAGCTTGAGTTGAGCAGAAGATCACTTGGTTCATATCACGCTTTCCTTCTGTTTTTCTATATTTATTTTTTCTTTCAAATTTTCGTTCTCTCTGTTTCCTCTCCTTTCTGATCATTTCTTCATTTTCGCTTTGGTGCTCGGATTTCTGCAGAGTGCGAGAAAAACGAGAGTTCTGATGTTATGGACTGCGAGGTGATTCCCCTTCCCATAGTTTCTCTCATAAATTTCGGTTTAACTGGCACTGTTTGATCTCGTGAGAATACTTCTCAGTTTTACGTTTCAATGTCAGCGGTGCTTAGGTAAATCGTAGAATGCTTAATTTAGTTCTTAAGTTCTCACGATTCCACCAATTTTACGCATATTTCTACTGGCAAACATATGCACATAGGCAGGAGTACAAATGCAGATGGAAACGCGGCACAAGTTAATAGGCTTCAAAATAAAATAATACAGAATAACTCTAAATAAATGGAATGCTCTAGAATACTTCATCTTGTCCTTTTCTCGAGTGATGAAATGAACGTTTCCATTTTCCTCAACACATGTTTCAAGTACTTTGCCGTTGGGGAGAGTTGGCAAATTTCTTCCTAACTTTGTAGTCTTATTCTGATCTCAATACAAATACCATAATCTATGGAAGTAGAAATCAGGATGCAGCTTTGTTTTCGTGAGCATAAGTTTCTCTACAAAAGAAGTTTGAAATTCCTCTCGCTGGAATGTTTAAGCTGCAATGGTTTTCGTAAGGTATTTCTCCAAGGTCGGTTTAAAAATGTTTTCTCCTGGTGGATCAAGCAGTTAATAAGAGAAATTGTATGGTATGGGTCCGTTTGATTCATGTTCTTCTGCTATCAAATAATTTATCACCATTAGTACGTGATAGAAAGACAAGCCTTTCTTTCGTAAAGGCGAAATAAGAAATAGAAAAGTAGAAAGACGGAAAATAGGAACTTCTGTTCAAAATTTTGAAGTACTCTTGACTCCTATCCAGGGATTTTTTTAGTGCAGAAAAGTAAAAGCCACCAGAACGTGAATGATAGATATGGTACTGTGGTTGTAGAAAAGATCGTTAGATTGCTATCCAGGGTTCAAATTGCTGGATGCCAAAGGATTCGTGCTGCCTTAAATCAAAACTCATACGTTATGATGCTTTGTATATAATATTGAAGTTGTTCTATAGCTTATGCGTGGTATTTTATGAAATGGCTTACTGAGATTGATAAGTGTCTTAGTTGCAATCTGAATTGTAGTAGTAGTACCTCTTTTTCCTGGTCTTGTAAGTTGTCGCTCTGTATCCGGTGAACGATACTCCTCAACTTTCTTAAACTTTGTTATTTTATATCCAAAATTGATTGTTTGGTTGTGCATTGGAAGATACAAGCAGATGATATATTAATATATGGAAGTAGAATTTCAATGCAGATAACATTCTTTTGCATGCATTATTATTTTAGATGTTCCGAGAAGAGGGAGTTTCAGGTACATCATGCTTGATCTGTAATAGCATGCATCTGACATCCTTACTGTTAGGCCTCTCTTTTGGATTATCCATAGTGCAAAAGCAAGCAATTTTGAGAGCCAAGAGCATTTGCTCCTCCCAGCCATTTCCCAGGAGCTTCGGATCAATGGCTCTCCTAGGATTATCCGAAGTCATAACATTCCTCATCCACTTGACCAAACTCATCTCATCCGTGTCCCGGAAAAACTCATCAGATGGAAGTTTCCCAATCACCAAGACCCCTAGCAGAACCCCAAAGGCGTATATATCGCACTTATCAGTGAACTTTAAGGTCTGATGATACTCTGGTGCGATGTATCCTACGGTACCTGCAACATTGGAAGCCGTCATGTGAGTTTGAGCATCTGGCATTACTTTTGCCAGCCCAAAATCAGCAATTCGAGCTTCCATGTTGTCGTCGAGCAAAACATTTGCAGGCTTCAGATCCCTGTGAATAATTCGTGGGGTATGGTTCATGTGAAGATACTCCAGCCCAGATGCCACTCCGAGAGCGATCTTATGGCGAGTAAGCCAATCTAGTTCTTTCGCTCCTGCCGAAACCTGATTCAACATGTCTTGCAAGCTGCCATTCTTCATCAATTCATACACAAGGTAGTGGCAGTCGGGACGGAGTACATGGGCTACAAGAGGAAGAAGATTCCGATGCCGGATTTCACCCACAGTTCTAATCTCTGACTTGATCTGTTGCATTTTCTTGTTCATAAACTTGCTTTCCTCGTCAGCTAACTCGGCCGCTTCCTTCGGGGGTTGAGCTATCTTCTTTATCGCAAACATTCTCCCGCTTTTTTCTGGTAATTCGGCCTTGTAAACTTCTCCACACCCTCCTTTACCAATCATCTCGAGTGATGCAAGCACATCGTCTTTCTCTAGAAAAGCCAAATCTTCTCGTTTTATTAGCTTAGGAGCATAGATTGAGTGGCCCGAATTCTTGGTTCCACCTTTTATAACTGCTATGATGATTTTAAACAGTAGAGAAAAGATCAACCCTGACAAAGTTCCAGCAATTGCTCCTGCGAGCAATCCAAGTAGCCAACCTAATACCTTTACTGCTTTATTTTTCCGATGCTTATGAGGGGATGCTGCGGGAGATGGAGCTTGAGCACTCGAAGTTGGCTCTGTGGCCGCGGCACTGGGCTTACCTTTCGTAGTGGAATTCTCAGCTAACTTATAACGCTTGAGGACACTGGTTGCCGAGTAGAGCTCGACGCCTTTCACGACAGGGGCTGAGCTTTCGAGAAGGCGATTTCCAGAGAAGTTGAAGACTCGAAGATTGCGAAAAGACCGAATTGAAGCTGGGATCTTCCCCGTGAAGTAATTATTGGCAATAGAAAGACTTTCCAAGTTGGGGAAATGCTTCAAGAAATCCAAACTCCCCGAGAATTTATTGGACGAAAGATCCATGTCTCGAAGGCGAATCAACGAGGACAACCCAGATGGAACTTTGCCAGAAAACTGGTTGCTTTGGAGATGGAGAATTTCCAGTTTCCGGCAGTCAACAATCTGTGCAGGTACGTGGCCAACGAGGTGGTTGTCAGAAACCGTAAGCTGTTTCAACTCCGTCAGTCGCCCAATAGCCGGAGAAAGAGAACCGGTGAGACCTTCGGACTTGAAAATGAGCCTGGTGATCCTCAACACATAAGTGCCATTGTTGGAGAGCCGGCGCTCGCAGAAGACACCGGCGAGGTCGCATGGGGAGGAGGTGAGTTGAGCGTCAATGCCCAAGTCATTCTTGATGACATTAAAGGCTCTAAGATCTGAAAGAACAAGGCTCGGTCGGGCATAGACTTGGAGGAGGAGGGGGAGAAGGGCGAAGAAGGGAAGGAGTTTGGAGGAAGGGGATGCCATTCTCCTGCGGCGTGTGAATAGAGTTGCAGGGATAGACGTGTTCTTCTTGTTTACAGGCGGCTGTATTAAATGGAATCCAGGATCGCACTAGGAACAGTGGAGCCCAGTTAAATTGTTGACCCTTTCCACAAAGACGACAGAATCCCCGAGGTTGATTGGTGTGATTTCCATTTTCAGCTGTTAGAAAGATTTTGAGAGGGGGAAGTACAAAGACCACCCTATAGCTTTGGAACAAGGGGTAGATTTGAGAGTATTTTTTTAATTATAAACCAAATTGCTACTCTAATTATTAAAAATAAATAAATAAATAGTCCTTAAAAAAAAAAAAAAACATCTACTGTTGTGTTTGAAAATGACATAGATATGTTCCTAATTTGGTAGAAGTTTTTTGGATGCTACTGGGAAGCAGATCAAAAGGTTATGAAAAGGTAAGATTTTTCTTCTTCTGCCCGTCTGAAACGACAGATGTAAAATGAGCTGGGCTTCAAAATCACGATTTATAATTCACAAAACTTGGAAACTTTGTCCCAAGTCTACGAGTAAACTACACGTTTTGGGATGCACCAGTGAAGGGATTAAGATTTGAGGGGCCAACTGCTCTGGTCTTCTACTTATTATCAACTGAACTGCTCTGGTCTTCTACTTATTATCAACTGAACATTATCAACTGAACTGCTCTGGTCTTCTACTTATTATCAACTGAACTGCTCTGGTCTTCTACTTATTATCAACTGAACTGCTCTGGTCTTCTACTTATTATCAACTGTTGGATCTACTTGACTGTTTTAGATGCTTCGGAATGGACATTGTCTACGGGCCCCACACATGCACATCCCACTCTTTATTATGGTTGCTTTTTCAAAAAATCCATGCACATCCCACTCTTTATTATTGTTGCTTTTTCAAAAAAATCCATGCACATCCCACTCTTTATTATTGTTGCTTTTTCAAAAAATCCATGCACATCCCACTCTTTATTATGGTTGCTTTTTCAAAAAATCCATGCACATCCCACATAGGGGAAGTAAATTAAATGTGAGAATTGTGATAGTGATTGGAAATTTATAGAAAGAAAGGGAAGATTGTGCCTCGTAGCTACAATATTTTAATTTGTACCTAATGAATTTTAAGGTGAGAGAGCAAATAATTAAAAAGACGAGAAAGGCACAGAATCTGCGGACTGTTCTGTTTTTTTTGTTTTTTTTTTTTTGCAGGTCTGAACATGAACACAGAGAGAAAGAAAGGATAGAGCTTTATTTATGGTTTGATCTTCCACCAGACACAGCGCATGGAGAGATCTCTTTAAACGCATACCCAACATTAAGAAACAACAAAACTCAATCGAAGTAGACAACTTTTCCAAAATAAACTGCCTGAAAAGATTTCTGGAAAACAAACAAACAAACAAACTTCCCATATCCCTTCTTCCATTTCGGTTTGATCATTCCACGCAGCATCGGTACATCAGGTACTTCTCCATGGCCCTTCCACACTCTGCACACACCACGTTTTCCGGTATGTTTCCGGCCAGTCCCGGCAGAATCAGGCGGTTGCAGTGATGTGGGGTTCTAAGTTGCTGCAGATACTCAGCCAACGCCGTCAGAAATCCCTTCTCTTCCACCTCTGTTTTCCACTCCTCGTATGCCAATATGCAACCAAGAGCAGTTTCTCCTTTGGCTCTTGTCATTTCCCCTCCTCTTCCGAAGAAAATGGCCCACCCTTTGTCACTTCCATCGAAGCTCAAAAGGGTCATAATCTCTTGCATTATTTGGTCATTCTCAACTGTTCTTCCATGGTTTAATTTTGAGTACATCATGCTCTCTAATCTTGCCCAGAAGAACCAGATCAATGTGGAATCTGGCCAATAATGGCTGAGCTTGTTTTCTCCAATCATGATGGTGATTTTCCTGACGCGTTCTTTCGCATTGTTCTTCCCCACATACGCCATTTGTAAGTCTACTTTTGCTTCTTCTGCTACTTGTTTTGTTTTCATTGTGAACTCCTTGATCCATTCCATGTCTTCCCCTCCAAATAGACAAATGTATCTTCCTTCTGCCGCCTGATGAAAATAGAAACAAAAAGAAACAAACCCCTTTCGTCAGTCGTTCTTCAAAAAAATTTGCAAATTTTAAAAAAATGGCGAAAGATTTCGGTTAATGGAGATACCCAGTCGAGAATAGATAAATCTATGCCATCTATGAGAAGTTCGAGTCTCCAGCTCTCTGTTTTCCAGAGCGCTTCTTCCCTCTCTGATGTGAAAGGGAAGGCTTGATTTCCCCATATCCAAAGCATGTGAAGGGCATTGGTGGAAGACACCTTTCCTTGTGGATCTAAGGCTACTAAGATTGTCTTCTTTGTGAAGTTCCATTTTTCTTTGATGAACCTTATGACTGAGCGCTCAATTATTGAAGGCTCATGCACGCTGAACCATGGCATCATCATTTGCACCTCCTTAAACGTGTGTTTATTCTTGCCTTGCTGTTCGATCGATTGATCGATGATCGGAATCCACACTATCTCATATCGAATTTCCTGTCGTTGTTGTGACTCTTTGAATAAGTTGTCTAGAACCATAACCTCTTCATGGGAGATATCACGATCCGAGATCAACAGCAACACATGTTTCCTTTTCAATATTTCAAGGTGAACCTGTTTGTGCCAAAACAAAAAAGCCCCCTCTTTAGAATGAAGTTCGATTCAACAGAATAGGTAGTTGAAGAATATTGGATTTGTGAACAAACCGTGGTTTTCGAGGTCCCATCATAGAGAGGCTGTATGTCATCTCTTGCAGAAATCAAGGCCCTGATGAACTTCATGTTGTCTAGATGATGAGTTTCTGAAATCCTCACAAGATTCTGATAGGCCTCCAAATGTTTCTTACCATCTGTTCATATAGTGTTTTTCATTTCAGCTTGCAGTCTTAAAGGTCTGCAAATTGCTATCAAATTTTATATTGCTCACCTATGTGTTGTAAGCAAAGATCCAGCTGAGTCCGGAGATGCTCGTATATATTCGTTTCCTTGTGAGCCAAGCTCGAAAGTTCCCATACTTCGGTGGTTGACATAATCCGCCTGAAACATATCAGTGAAGAAGAGTTTTAATTCCTTTAGTATAAATTAGGCTCAAGCTTTAGATTGATGTTTCTGAGTATATTGCAGTGCATCACTCACTCATGAGTCAAGCTGACGAGGCTTTCAATCAGCGACGTGCACGCGACCGCACTTTTGATGGTCCAATATGCAGCTGTAGGAAAATGAGCTATGGCAACTGACATTGCAGGCGTGTCCTGTGAAATGTATTGAGATGGCAACTCGGTGAACTCGACGATGCATTTCGTTACGTCCAACATAGCCTTGATGAGTTTGTTAAGCGCCTCAAATTGAGGTTTCAGTGAAGTGGAATTCTCCATTACATCAGGCAATTGCTTGAGCAGAGCCAGAGCCTTGGCCAGCATATTGGTTGTGTAAAGTTGAGCCAAAAGCCAATACTGTCCATAGTTCACAGCAAAGGCAGCCATTGTGATCACCACTTTTGCATCCCATGAGTAATTTGACAGTAAGTTCAGTATAGCCATAGTTGAGGCATGTGCATCTCCACCTGAACACTTACATGCTAGCTGCAACAACAGAAACATCAAAAGTTCAAAAGGTCTCAGTGTCAAAAAGCTCAAAAGGAAGTTAAAAAAATAGCTTTTACATCTCAAGCATGGCAGAAATGGCGGTTAGAAAGAGCAAATGTATATATTTTCGACCTCGGCTCCGACTTTCTGTATGACGTAAGTCAGTGATTCAAGCGCGCCATCCATCTCGGGCGAGCCGATGTGGTCCTCCAACATGTCCTCATGCTGGCCATTGCCCTGCATCATTCCACCACACCACACATCAGTCTCAACAGTTAAGTATGCAGGAAAGGAAGCCAAATGGAGTAGATCAGAGAGGTTTCACATCTAGAACGTTTCCGATAGCGGGAGTGGCACGTCGGATAACGTCCTCAATGGTGAACAGAATCGGCTTGAAATCGACCATGCGCCCATCGGGAGCATGTGTTGCAAGAATTTGCTTTGTCATAGCATTATCATCAGAGGCGGATAACATTCTCCTGTCATTTTTGATGAGTTTATGCATGTTGGGAGGTGGGCGAGTGTGGGATGCCATAGCAAACTGAACACAAGAGTTAGGTGACAAGAAAAGGGTTGAAAACAGTGAAGAATTTAGTGTTGGGTGATTTAGGATTTGGTTGATAGAGGTTTATATAAGATAATGAGATGGAATAAAGCAGCGTGAAGTAGTTCCTTGCTTGCAAGGGGAGTTGAAACAAAAGCGAAAGCTGGTTACTCCATGGATTATATATATTCATAAAGGGAGTAGGATTGTCTGTTTCATACCATTGAAGCCTGAAATGGCATTGGTCTGGGAGGGAACTTAGAGCAAATTTTAGGAAGTCTTCGCTGTTCTTTGGGCCAAAAAGAAGCTTTGGAATTATTATGCTCATCCAGGCGAGCAGGGTGGAACTTTATCGCTTTTAGGTAGTGATTATCTTAAAATGAAATGAGGTTATGGATAAATGTGGTGATTAGAAGAAAGGAAGGTGTGTGCGTTAGAAAAGAGAAAGCTATATAGAACAAAGGGAAGATAGGTGAAATAATGAATGAAAAGAGATTCATGCTATCAATAGTGTTCTTTAGCTGATATTAATAATGTACTGCTAACCTAAATTCTCTCAAGACAATGTCATCAAGCAATGTATGGCCCTACTTCTTCTTCTTCCTCTTCTTCTTCCTCTTCTTCTTATTTTTTAATATATTATTTTATCGCTAAGTGATAGTGGATCACAAACCCCAATTTCCATTTCGAACGCTGAATAGTTCGACTGTCGTTTCACAATTTCGTTCGAGAACGAAATCTTATTAGAACGGTTTGTATCTAGTTCATCCTAAAAAATTTCTTTTGTGTTTGCAGTTACAGGTATAATCGCTACCAGATATTGTCTGCTTTGGTTCGTTACATATCATCGTCAACCTCACCGATTTAAAACGCGCTTGCTAGGGAGAGGTTTCAACACCCTTATAAGGAATGTTTCGTTCTCCTCTCCAACCAACGTAGAATGTTGCATCGAAAAAGGAATCGAAGAACATCAATACTTGTCGGTGGAGAAAGAATTGTTAAGGCAAATCCTTAACCCTTCCTCTCTTTACCGAGACTATAAAATATTCTTACTAGGACTGCAAAATATAATAGACATATTTTTACCTATGCCTATATTTTTATTATTATTAGGATCTGTAGATTTGCAGGAAGGAAACTTAAAGAAATTAATGGGACCCGCACTAGTGCTAGGTTGGATTAAAAAAATATATTGAATCACATAAAAAAACAGGCTTATATATATATATATATATATATACACACACGTTCTAATAATCAAGGATTCCGTGTTATCGGAGTTTATAAAATGTCTAATAAATTATTAAAAGAGTAACTTAAATCCTTAATGTAAGAACATCAACGGCTCTGATCGTTCCATTCAGTGATCTGAATGCATATATACTTGACAGCTGTCAAATGTATTTAATTAATTTCTAGAATAATAATGATTTTGTATAGAGAGAGAGAGAGGGGAGGCTAACTGGAAAAAACGACAAGGGCGGAGAGAGAAATGAGTCTTGCTCAATTATCTTTCCTCCCATTTGCTTATGGTTGCCGCTACTACATCACTCCCCTTCTCTCCACCGCCGATTTCCCACCGCCCTACCTCCGATCAATTCTTCTGCCCCTAAAACCACCGCCACTAGTATCGTCTCCGTCTTACCTCGACTTCGGTCTGCGAGTAATTGTCTACTTTCCAGGATGAAGGTACTCTCTCCTTCTCTCTCTATCTCCCGCTAATTCCTTCCCACCCATTCTCTCTTCTTCTTTACAAAATTTATGTTTTCTGAAATTGAAGATTCTCGGATTTTCCCAAAATTGAAATTGGAGATTCAAGGTATTTTGTGTTCGTATGTGCACGGACGACCCAAATCTTTTTATTTTTGTATAGGATTTTCACCTAGGAGAAGGCTTTGATTATCATTAGCTGGTAATATATCGCCTTAATTGGAATTCGTAATTCATCTTTCTCTGTTCTCTGGATTTTTAATTGTTCTTTCAATCTGATGTATATGATCTTTTGCTTGTAAATTGTCGTTTAGTCCTCTCTTATAATACGAATTTGGTGTGTAGATAACTAAATTTTCCCTTTGAAACTGCTTGATAAATTCATCGATGTTAGTTTTAATCATTCAAGGCATTTGTTTCCAATACATGTGGTTTTATTTCGAGTGGTTTTGGTAGTATATCTTATGCTGATATGTTTTCGTCGCTAACCTGCCCTGCTTCTGAGGCTGTGGAGCTTGATAAGGTACTTGCGTTGATGAGAATGAACTAAGGATCAGTTGGAAGATGGATGGATTTATAAATTAATGTTTAGAGATGGGGAGATAACTTTAGGAACTCCTTGTGAATTGTGCTCTATTGGTGTGTTTCGGCGTGTTTCTGTTCAGGAATTCGTTTTCAATTTTTGTTTCATGTCTTTGTTTTTGGTTGAAAGTTTGATCGTTCCATGTCATTTTAAATCACATTGCAGAGGTTCTGGAGTGGAAGTGGCATAGCTACAAACAAGGAAATGGTGAAGAATCTCCAGAACTATGGAGTGGTTGGGTCGAAGAAGGTGTCTGAAGTAATGGAGAGTATAGATAGGGCATTTTTTGTGCCGGATGATGCTCCACCTTATGTTGATACTCCCCTGCCAATAGGTTACAATGCCACTATATCTGCACCTCACATGCATGCAACCTGCCTTCAATTGTTGGAGAAACACTTGCAACCTGGAATGCGCGCTTTGGACGTTGGCTCAGGTTGTGCATCTAACTAAAAACTTCTATGCCCTGAAAATTGAATTGGTGATTTTTTTCATTGCTGTTGAATTCCTAAGAATGTTAAATTATGTTTGACTTGAGACATTCTGAATCTGGATTTCTAATCAGCAGTTTTCTTTGATCTGTAAAAAAAAAAAAAATCACTTTGGACATTTCGTTGAAGGTTAGCATTATCCCTCATATCGGTTGAAGAGGAGAACGAAGCATTTCTCATAAGGGTGTGAAAACCTCTTTATAGTCGATGCGTTTTAACAACCATTAGGCTGACTGCCATACATAACGGGCCAAAGCGGACAATATCTGCTAGCGGTGGGCTTGGGCTGTTACAAATGGTATCAAAGCCAGACACCGGGTGGTGTGCCAGTGAGGGCATTGGCCCCTAAGAGGGTGGATTGTGAGATCCTGCATCGGTTAGAAAAGAGAATGAAGATGAGGGTGAAAAGAAAAAGAAAAGAAAAGATAAGAAATTGGTATAATAGATGGAAATTGAAATGCAGAAGAATGATTCTGGTCTTTCCTGTAAGGGGTTCAGTGTGCTCTAAACATGCACTGCCCAAGTGAAAGTGCAAGTTGGTTACTCTAAAAAGATATAACTCTATTACCTTTTCACATTTGAAATTTGCATTTTCAACTTCAAATGCCATTTCCTTGACCTTCCTCGGTCTTCCTATATATTTAAGTTGAATTTACATGTTTGATTTCTCCTGGGCAGGAACGGGATATTTGACTGCATGCTTTGCGTTAATGATTGGACCTGAAGGTCGTGCAGTTGGTGTGGAACATATTCCTGAGCTGGTGGCTTCATCAATCGAGAATATTAATAAAAGTGCTGCTGCTCCTTTACTGAAAGAAGGTTCCCTCTCTCTACACGTTGCTGGTATGTTTGTCTTCTTTCCCTTTTCTAGAGCCATAGATTTTTCTTTTGATTTAGAATAAAGAACTCTGTTCCTTAGTTTAATTGGCCGTAAAGAGATGAAGGATGTAGTGAAGTGACCTTTAAGCAATTTTCGTGCACCCGCTATGCACTGGAATGGTATATTCTTGAAAGTAAAAGGTAAGTTCGAGATATTTTTAAAAGTAGTGCTTTACCCTTTGAGCGAAACACTTAGAAAACACAACACTGTAACTAGAGTTCTATTACTACAGAGTGCTTCGAATTTTTGTTTAAAATATCTCAAGCTACTTCTTGTGTAGGTAACTTAAAGCCATTCTAAAAAATCCTTAAATTTAATTAAGAACTTCTTACTACTACGTAAGTCATGCTAAACCCGTCTAAAACGAGATTTCTCCCCTTTGAAACTAGATGAGGAGAAAATTTGAGGAGCTCAATTCTCCTTTAGAAATCCATTAGTGTCACCTCCCTCCCCAGCGCTCACACTTCAATCTTAACAATGTTCTTCGGTGAACTGTTGTGGCTAATGAGGGTGAGAAGATCTAACATGGCAAAAGTAGAATGTGGGTATTAATCCGAGGGCGTGTTTGTCCTACTCGATGATGTGTGTTGTTAATGAAAGTTTGTGGTTACTTTGTTATTGGATGGTTGTAGATGGCAGGCAGGGCTGGCCAGAGTGTTCATCTTATGATGCTATTCATGTTGGGGCAGCAGCTGCTGAAATTCCACCGGCTCTCATTGACCAGTTAAAGCCAGGTGGGAGAATGGTGATTCCAGTTGGGAACATATTCCAGGATTTGATGGTTGTGGATAAAGATGCCGATGGCTCTGTTAACATCCACAACGAGACTTCTGTTCGTTATGTGCCTCTTACCAGCCGAGAAGCTCAGCTACGTGACAACTGATCGAGTTTACTCATCCCATGCAGATGCTGCTTTTATCAAGAACGTTGTATAGAAACTTTAAGAGATCTTTTTGCGCATCTAATTGAATCATATCATCCTAGATGTGTGTACTTAGTCCAAATAAAGATGTTATATCCTTTGTTTTTGACAATCACAGACGATAAACAGAAGATGACTCGTTAGAACTTACAAAATTTAAATTTCATTGACGGGGTTGATAATTCGATTGGATTTCTCGGATTCCTTTTTGTATCATTTGTTTTTGGTCACGAAGGACCCTCTCATAACCCCTCTCTCTAGTGAACGCCATTATCTCTCTCAGAAATGCAATAACTTTAATTGAAAAAGACTATCCCATCCAGAGAGAGTAGTAATTTTAACTCATACAAGATTCAAATTAAGAACAGACTTGAAATTTTAAAGGCATAAAGGACATCAAATTATACCTTTACGAAGGTGGCTAAACAATGGCACTACAAAAACTCACCTATACTTCCTGGAAACAAAAAAAGGTAACACATAACAAGAGAAAAAGGTCCATGGATTCATCTTGGTTCACCTCAGAAGTTGCGCCTAGGTCTTTCCTCTGCAACATTTACTCTGATTGCCCTTCCATCTATACTCTGTACAATTCAAATTTCACAACTTTTTGTTAGCATTTGATGATGAGTCTCAGTAACTGGAAGAGTATGTTTGAAATGACTTCCAAAAAGGATTTTTAAAAACGTTCAAAAGTGTTCAAAAGTGTTAAAAAGTGTTCAAAAGTGTTAAAAAGTGTTAAAAAGACGTTTTTCAGCATTTGAAAAATCATTCTAAATCGGTACACAAACTTCGTTGTCTATGTTGTGTGTTTAAGTGCAACTCAATTTTCATACCTGTCCATCCAGAGCAGCAATGGCATCATTCATTCCAGTTTCATCAGCCATGGTAACAAAGCCAAAGCCACGAGAACGGCCACTGTCCCGGTCGTAAAGAACCCGAGCATCTACTACTTTGCCATGTTCACTGAAAACCTGCTCCAAGCGTGCATTATCAACATCCCATGGAAGATTACCTACATAGAGTCTGTAAGCGGATTGAAATGTTCGAGGTGTGGGTTCTGGCCTAGAACCTCTTGGGGCAGCCTTATTTACCGTCAACAGCCTCCCTGATAAGTCCTACAAGCCCAGAAAATACAATTTATACACGGAAAATTCTCAAGAAGAAAACCAATTGATATGTTGAGATACTTCAGAAACAGCCCAACAGAGCCTCTATAGGCCAACTTCAAGCTCATAACAAATAAATGGCATATCTAAGAGAATTATCAGCATCAATATATGTAACATGTAACAGCCCAAGCCCACCAAGAGAAGATATTGTCTCTTTGTGCTTTCCCTTCCTGAGTTTCTCCTCAAGGTTTTAAAAAGTATATGCTAGGGAGAGGTTTCCACACCTTTATAAGAAATGTTTCGTTTCCCTCTCCAACCGAGGTGGGATCTTATAGTAAAGATGGACAAAAATCTCATCATCAAACATTCAAACCAACAAAAAGTTACAGTTTGTGCTACAATTCAACGAACTCATCAGTCAAAAGTTGGTCCTTATGGCTAACTCCTAGACTACACATCCAAGCACTCAGATTCATGAAAGAAGATCGTTTAAACTCCTCAAAATTAAACCAATAGGTTAAATGCAGAGATAAGCTTGATAGTAAATGCTTCAACAAAAAAAGTTCAAAAATAAAGATAAGGTTTCAAGAAGAGCACATCGTTGTTGAATCATGTGTACAAGATAAAGTGAACATCAAGATCTTACATAACGGTTTAAGGCATCCACGGCTTTCTCAGCTTCTTCAACAGTACTCATTGTCACAAACCCAAAACCACGACTCTGGTCTGTGTCTCTGTTGTAAACAACCTACAATCCACACACACAACCAGATGAAAAGCTTAAACCAAAATGAACAAAATCACATTGAATTCACCAAAGTCTTAACACTCACCTCAGCAATCTCCACAGTTCCAACCTTCTCAAAGAGCATTGCTAGCTTTTGACTATCAACGTCATAAGGCAAATTCCCAACGAACAACTTAGCATCTTCATTTGGTTCAACATAAGACCCTTCTTCTTCCTCGTCCTCTCCCAACTCCAAAAGCCCCCCTTCGGCCTCACTTCCTCCAACCTCTTCGCCTTCACCCCCCCAACCTTCTTCGTCGCCGGCGAGTTTCTGGTCAATGGTGATGGTGTCGTCTTCTTGGGCCACAGAAGCAATGAGGGAAGAAAGATGGGGTTTCTTCTTTGAGGGGAAAAAGACAGAGGAATGGGAGGAAGAAAGGTGAAAGGGGATGAACTTGGAAGGGAAAGAGAGAAAGGACTGTGGGGCTCTGTAGGTGAATACAGAGGGCAGGGATAGAAGGCAAGGGTCTGCCTTGGATAAGGGTTTCAAAATAGAAGTGGCAGAAGTAGAAGCCATTTTGTGAAAGTCGAAGGTGGGAGAGGAGAGGAGGAGATTGAAGAAGAAGGGTTTATAGAGGAGAGGCCTAACAGCAACGCGGAGGAGGTAAGGATAAGAGAGGCAGTGGGCGAACAGAGAAAGAGATGGCCTCTCTGTTCTTATCGCCTAACAAAATATCGCAACAAAAACAGAATGAAATGGACCAGACATTCGCGGCAGATTTTTAGGCTCCACACAACAAAGTCCACTCATGTTCCTTTGGGCCTCAAATCTTTTTTGGCCCATAATCTTTCTTTCTTTTCCTTTTTCTTTTTCTTTTTCTTTTTCCATTTTCTTCCTTATTTATTTTTATTTTTTTATTTTTTTAATAAGCCATCCCACTTCTTAATATTTTTTATATATTGATAAGTATTCGGGTCAACTTACGTGTACCTGAGTGCTACTCATATCAGCCTAAGTTCTTTGGGGAAGATACCTAGGAGTAGCCGACCACAATTTCATTAATGGGGTTTAATAGAGTTCATGTAAGAGCTCAAACCCACCGCTAGTAGATAATGCCCTCTTTAAGCTTCTCCTCAAAGTTTTTAGAATACGTCTACTAGAGAGAAGTTTTCACACCTTTATAAAAAATGTTTCATTTTCCTCTCTAATTGACATGAGATCTCACAGTTCGACCGAGAAAAACAAGTGAAAGAGGCATCTTCCATTCATATCGATTTAGGTTTTTTCATATCAAGAATTGTCAACTTACGCATACCTCTCAACTAACACTTATCATTAAATGGTAGGGTGTGATTCTTCCCGCAAGCAAAATATTCCTAGTAGTCACTCTTAACATGCTCCCCGTATCAATATACAAACTTTATATCTCTTGAAATGGAACCATTTTCAAGCTTGACCATTAACAGTCCACTTCCAGATTCATAGGTAAACTCCTATTCTTTCATGTTCATAGGTAAACTCCTATTCTTTCATGTCAACTACACATCGGCTCGGTTCGGTGCTTGAGTAGGCTCCGAATCTGTCACAGAATCGTCCTATCTGTGTGATGGTGTCTTGTGAAACATCCATACTGTGGCTTATAAGAGTGTGGAAACTTCTCCCTAACAGACACGTTTTAAAACCACGAGACTGGTAGCGATAAGTAATGGACCAAAACAGACAATATTTGCTAGCAATGGACTTGGACTATTACACTAAAGTTAGCCTACAACTTAGTCCGCTAATCTCTATAACCTATAGGAATCAATGGAAGCGTATCTTTCTGTGAAGTGGTAGGTAGAGTTCAATGTAGCTGGTGATAATGTAATGAGAAGTCGAGTTTCACTGCCCACTAAAGATATTGTAATTACATTCAAACTAATGCAAGAACTAGTTTTCATAAAGAATTTGAGGCGCCTGTTGCTTCCATGAGGCTTAACAAACATCATTTCAAGACATTTTATGGAACGTCGTGGAAAAAACTAATGATATTTACAAATGATATCATACTCACCACGTCAACGACACCTTGTACTCGAGCAAGAAGCTGGAGTTGATGTTGGACATGAGAATTCAGCAGGGAGTTTTTGCTAATAAAGCTTTATCCTAGTTTGGATAAAGCTGCGGCATATGGGGCACGACTCAAGATCCTGTCCACATTCACAGCATGTCTGCAGATAGTAGAAGGTAAGTGTTCTTTTGGGTAATGTTTCATTCAGCCAGCCATAAAAAACTTGGCAATGCTATTACCTGATGTCCACAGCCAAAAGCCATATCCTTTGCATTGGTGATGCAAATGGGACAAGTCTGCACCAGACAGTGTAAAAATCTTCATTTCCGTTTCCAATTATTGTACCAAGTAAAATGCAAACAAAGGTAAAAGAAGCATTTACATGGTCATCAGAAACTGAACTTAGAGGAGGCGCAGATCGGACAGGAGCAACTCCACCATTTGAGGGTGGTGTTGTGCAAGAACTGCTCGTGTTTGAGGTCTTTTGGGTGCTAGGACCGTAACGAGGAGGCGGAAGAGGAACCCGGTCGATTGCCTTCCCTCTACTGGCACTGGTGGAGCAATGAAAGAAAATATGGCTTAAAAAAGAAAACTGATAGGAATACTCTACTATATTACTCTGAAATCTTGTTATTACCCCAAAATATCAAGCTCTATTGTTGCTTTATACTGAGAAGGTATTTCCATGAGTGCTGAAAGAGCGAATTCCGCTTCCTTTCTTGATCGATCCATATTTTTCAACATTATATCTGTGAAATTCACAAACTGCAGAATCGAAGTGCAAAAATAGCATTTCTCAGATTGTGTTAAAGACTCCAAACAATAACAAAAGCAAGTTCAGCTCAAGAAGCAAACAATACTTACTTGGAAGTTATCGAAGGCTCGAGCTGGGATATTGTCATCAAATTCCCTCATCATGTCCCAAGGTCCATCTCCTACTCCAACTAGTATAATCGACAGAGGGTATTCACTGTAATTCATTATAAAGTTAGGGACGTTACGTGGTATGGGATTACGAACAACGCCATTTCTGTCCATTTTAGATAACTTGAACCTACCTAGCTTTCACAATTGCTTCAATGGTTTTCTTTTCCTGTGAGCTGAACTGCCCACGCTCAGTATCAACACTTCTTGTAACCTGTCAAAGAGAATACAAACTATATTTTTCAGCCACCATGAAAAAATTTGTCTCAGTGTTGGTACCCGACACAGACATCAGACAGGCTGGAGACTCTAGAGACCACATGAATAATGAAAATCACTGTTCACTCGCTGATAATGCCCAATCTTTACCACTAATATTAAACTTGTATTACATCATGATAACGGTGAGATCCCACATCGGTTGGGGAGGAGAACAAAAAAATTTTTATAAGGGTTTAAAACCTCTCTCCCTAGCAGATACGTTTCAAAAACTTCGAGGGGAAGCCTGAAAGGGAAAGCCCAAAGAGGACAATATCTACTAGCGGTGGGCGGTGGGCTGTTACAAATGGTACCAGAGCCAGACAACAGGCGATATGCCAGTGAGGAGGTTGAGTCCCGAAAGGGGGTGGATACGAGGCGGTGTGCCAACAAGGACACTGGGCCCCGAATGGGGTGGATTGGAGAAGGGAATGAGTGTCAGCGAGGACGCTGGGCCCCAAAGATCAGAGTGGATTATGAGATCTCAATTGGTTGTGGTGGAGAACAAAGCATTCTTCATAAGGGTGTGGAAACCTCTCCCTAGAAGACGCGTTTTAAAAATCTTGGAGGGAAAGCCCGAAAAGGAAAGCCTAAAGAGGACAATATCTATTTGTGGTGGCGGTAGGCGGTTACAAATGGTATCAGAGCCAGACATCGGGCGATGTGCCAGCGAGGAGGCTAAGTCCCAAAGGGAGGTGGACACAAGGCGGTGTGTCAACAAGGACGCTGGGCCCCAAAGGGGGTGTGGATACAAGGCGGTGTGCCAGCAAGGACGCTGGACCCCAAAGGGGGTGGATTGGAGGTCCCACATTGATTGGAAAAGGGAACGAGTGCTAGAGAAGATGCTAGGCCCCGAAGGGGGTGGACTGTGAGATCTCAATCGGTTAGGGAGGAGAACAAAGCATTCTTTATAAGGGTGTGGAAAACTCTCCCAAACAGACGCATTTTAAAAACTTTGAAGAGAAGCCCGAAAGGAAAAATCTAAAGAGGACAATATTTGCTAGCGGTGAGTGGTGGCTGCAGTTACAATAAATTTCTGAACAAGCAGTGTATTGGTTCATAAATTAAACGGACCGAACTCTCAATTTAATCAGCCACGATAATGAATGAGAAGGGCCCTGAAGATTTTTACATCCTTCAAAAATTAGAAATTTTGACACATTATTTCTGCCTATGATCTACACTCGCTGCACTTGCAATTTTTGTTTCTGTTTCTCAGACTCAAATTAAAAGGTACCATACTTCCATGGCTCATTGTGAAACTAATATTGTTTATATAGTTACTCATTTCTTATGTATCTGGGAACAAATAGGAAGATATGTTATAAACATGAAGTCCAAAACAATCAAAATTGAAGTCGGTGGGAATAGAGATGAAAGTACCTGACCATCAGCTATTATTACCAATACATGGTACTGGCCGCCACTTTGCTCTACAATTGTGATAGCCATTTCGATAATAGGGGCAAATGATGTTGGCCCTGTCCCAGAAATGAAATTATGGAAGTATAGTAAGTAGAAGCTAACACAGAAGTGTAATAGCAAACAGACAGCTGCAACCTGCTAGTCGAAGATGAGGCATGAGTTCCCGGTATCTACTCAACACTTCTTCAAATCCATTACAGAATCGCTCGTCTGGATAAAAACTGAAAACCTCTTGGTCATGAGTTGATGCTGCCAACATTTAGAGTGACATACTTCACCATTGTTAATTTGAAACAAACATGTGTTCAAAATATAGATCGACTGCACAAAGAAATACCATCTCCAAAGCCGAAGCAAGGGATCATATTATCCTCATCGAATGACGATAACGTTTGCCCAATAATTGCTATTGCTTGTTCATAGGGATTTGGCTCATCTCCAATGTGATGCAAACTTCTACGGTTAAATGATCTTGCACCTATATAAAAGGCATCATTAGCATGTGCGCATGCTATTAAAGTGATAGATCATAACATTGAATAACCAAAGCAAGGATGAACCTGTCCACTCGTTGCTCTTTGTGAAATCTATACCAACAATAAGATTTGAAGACTCCAGGCCAGCACTAGCCAACGCTGCAGTAACCTGTGAAGAGAATCCAAGAAACATAAATAACTTTCACGTCCAAATATAGTGTTGATAAAAGTCTTACAACGCGAATTACAGCTAGACCTGATCTAAACTATTGTAGTGATCATCTATCCTTGAATATTTCCTCTCCACCCTCTTTCTTGCCCCTGGGGCCTGAGTTCCTCCATACCCCGGAGTCGGAGGAGCAAATTGATACTGGGGCGTGGTTCTTGGTTGAGCATATGCCGACTCCGGATAACCGAAATGACTCCACTGCTGTGAGCTAGACCGACTAGACGAAATGTATCTTGAACTTCCCTGCTTAGAACTTTTCCCTCCCATCACTTTACAAGAACTCTGCAGAATGAAGGTGATTGCAAGTATCATTAAGTGGAAAATCTCATAGTTTTTACATATTGAGGAGACAACATTTCACAAATCAAACCCCAGAACAGAAAAGAGGTTTAAAATCAGCAAGAGTCCAAAAGGTAAAGATGATACTGATTAATCCGAGAACTTTTGCAAGAAACCCAAATTTCCTAGAGGCAATCCAATTCCAACCCTCTTCAAAATAAAACGAAACTCGAATTTTGTAGAAGCAATGCTAATATTCAGGCTCATTGATTTGACAAAGATTTGGGTTAAATTTCACGAGATAAGCAGAGAATATAACCATCCACTACTCTAAACAAAGTCGACCTAAACAGCTGCATTTTAAAGTTTCAGCCACATTCCCTCACAGATCAGAGCAAATAACAAACATCCAGAATTCCAAATACAAAAATTCATCAGCAGAATCCAATC
The DNA here is from genome assembly GCF_002738365.1 of Cucurbita moschata. Taxonomy (NCBI): domain Eukaryota; kingdom Viridiplantae; phylum Streptophyta; class Magnoliopsida; order Cucurbitales; family Cucurbitaceae; genus Cucurbita; species Cucurbita moschata. Next base: position 309,098 of record NW_019268519.1, read on the forward strand.
ACGGAAGAATATAAGAAGTTGAAAAGGGGAATAAAACTTACAGAGCTGGAAAATGAGGGCGCAATTTGAAGAGCGAACCGAACTAGTTCTTGAAGAAGATACAAGTAGAGAAGCAAGGGTACTGCGATTGAAACGAAAAAGGCGATGAGATTAGGCGATGGCGGAGAAGTTCACGGCCAGGGAAGCAAGTTTGAGAAGAATCGATAGTGATGGGTGTTTCAAATACAATGGATTGCTTCGTGTACTATACTTGGCGCTGGTGAATTTGTAGGAAGATTCCTCCGCAGCCAAAATGAAGTTGTTCTTACTGATTTGCCAATTTACTCGCCGATTTTGGTCGTACACTATGGCTCCATCCTTCATTTGTTTTAGCAATTTCAAAAGTTATTCCCATATCGTAAAACCGAATCTTAGGGGAAAAGAAAAGCTTTCGCATTATTATTAAAGTTTTGACTAAATGAAAACTTTATGATTAAAAAAACAGATTTAGATTTCGTAAATCATGTTTCTTCTACCAATAATTGGAAGTATTATAGTATTTTTTTTTTCTGATTTACAAAATTAAAAAAAAAAAAAAAAACAGGATTAAATTATTTCACTTCTCCCTAATTAACACGTTTTTTTTTTATTTTGTATTTAAAGTGTAGTTGACTTACACAGAACCTTAGTCAAAGTATATATTATACGAATGTACAATTGAGCAAGCTTATTGTGTCCAGTAATCTTTTGATACATAGTTGTAACAGCCCAAGTCTATTTGTAACATATATTGTCTTTTTTGAAATGTTTATTACAAGGAATGTTTTTCCTTCTCCTCCCCACTCCATATGGGATATCTCACAATTCACTCTTTGGAGGCCAGCTTCCTCATTGTCATTGGCAGCCGCCCTATATTTGGCTCTAATACTATTTATAATAGTCTAAGCTCATATTGTTCTCTTTTGGCGGTTATAAATAGTATTAAAGTCGGTTATCCAAACGTGGGAGACACTAGTTAGAGTAGGACTAGAACCTCTCCAGAGTAAGACACGTTATTAGTGGACTTGAGCGGTTACAATAGCAGAGCATACTTAGTCATTTTATAGATCGATTAATCTCACGACATGCAATAGAACAATCTAGTCATACGTCGTGATTCCCAAACATTCTCATACATCCCATGCAGTATGAGCGTGTTACGATGGACGCAAGAGATCATGATTTGAAACCCGCTATGGAGGTGTGAGTGGACAGTAACATAAGTTTATGATATAACCACACAGTACAATAAAACCCCACAACTGATGTGTGAGTTGGACAGTAAGTAATTCATGTTTGGTGTCGGGTGCCTCTAACAAGGAGTTGCCATTGCCACGAGTGGAAACTTCCTATGAAGGACTACCCCAGGCAATCCAGACATGTCCAAATCCTCCCCAGCCGCTCCATTAGGCAACTTCCACTCAAATTTATGCACCACATTTGCTAAAGCTATCTCAATTACTGGCGTCACAAACGCAATTCCAGGACACCCTCTTCGCCCTGCACCAAATGGGACTAACTCGAAATTCTGACCCTTAAAATCCATCGAACTCTTCATAAACCTCTCCGGTCGAAACTCCTCTGCTTCTTCCCACACCTCTGGGTCTCTTCCAATGGCCCATACATTGATCATAACCCGAGTGCCGGGATTAATATCGTATCCCTTCACCTTAATGTATTGAATCGATTCTCTGGGTACAAGAAGTGGGAGTGGTGGGTGTAGCCGCAACGTTTCCTTGATTATTGCCTTCAAGTAATGCATCTTTTCTATATCCTCCTCCTCCACATACCCTTTCTCACCCACTATTGCCTTGATCTCACTCTTCAATTTCTTCATGCTTTCTGGGTGTTTCAACAATTCTGACATTGCCCATTCTAATGCTGTGTATGTCGTGTCTGTGCCTGCTGCAAACATGTCCTGTAATCAAAATCACAACCAAACTAAAGTGAGCCAAGTAATAAGTTGATAGCTTGAGAAGAACAGAGGCGGGGCCTTACCAAGATTAAAGCTTTTATGCTATCCATTTCAAGAGGGAAACCAATGGAGTCCCCTGTTTTGATACAGAGTAGAGTATCCACCAAGTCATTGTGTTCATCTCTGTTCTCTGGATGGACATGATCTTGAATCACTCTATCTAAGAAAACATCCAGCTCTTTGGCTACCCTCTTCGCTTGGACGTCCAACCCACTAATACCATCAATCCAACCCAGCCATGGAATGAAGTCTCGAATGCTAAAACTCGCCATTGATTCCCCAAATTGCAAGAGAAGGGACCTAAACTTCGTCCCGTCTTCACCAATCCCATATTTTCTCCCTAAAGCCACCCTGCAAATCACGTCGTTGGTCAGTCGAGAGAAGAGTTCAGTCAAGTTAACCGAAAGTGGATTGTGTTGGATGTAGTCGATCATGGCTTTGACTTCTTGTTCTCTAACACAACGAAATGATTGGACCCTGTTGTTGCTCAAAAGGTGGAGCACGCCAATACTTCTTATCTGCCTCCAATATTCGCCATAAGGAGACATCGATATATCTTTTGACCCATAAAGAAGCTTATCAGCCACGCTTGATTTGGGTCGATTGGCAAAGATGAGATCGTGGGTCTTCATGATATCACGAGCCAGTTGGGGAGAAGAGACCACGATGGTGGGCTTGGCGCCCAAGTGAAGGAGAAACAGAGGACCATAGCGACGAGCATAGTTTTGGAGAGTGATATGAGGAAGGCGGCCGAGCTTCAAAAGGTGGCCGAAGATTGGATGCTTTGGCGGAGATGGTGGTGAGGCTTTTGATGTGTTTTGATTGGAAAGCAGCCATTTTTGGAGAAGGAAGATCAGGATAAGGACGAAAGCAGTGCACGAAATTGGATGAAGAAGAAGAGTCTGAAGAGTTTGAAGAGTCTCCATTGCTCTCTCTCTCGCCTAATTTAGAAATTGAAAGATGTGGCTGTCTATATATATAATGATTTAAGGAATCAAATCCGAGGAAATTGAGAATCTAGGCTTTAGAATTGTCACCACACATATTTTTACTCGAGACCTGTGTCCGTAGATGAAGTGTCTATCTCGTATGGCTCTTATGAGACTATATGTTGTCTTACTCAAGAGGTGAGCTGACTCAAAATGGCAACGTAGATGAAGTGTCTATCTCGTTTGGCTTTTATGAGACTATATGGTGCCTTACTTAAGGGGAGAGCTAGCACCTCTTAAGTTCATAAAGTCACCTATGTTGAGGACGCGACCCCTCACCCTTATCCCATCTAGCTAATGGCTTGTATAACGTGGGTCAAATTGTCCTTAGAACAAGAGATTTGACAAGAAGGCCTAATTTAACGCCTTTCATTGTGGTATGATGGAGGAAGGGATGTTCTAATAGATGCTCTAGGTGATTATGGGTATAATTTATGTTACAATTTTCATGCAACCGTAGGAATACCTTTTTGAATAACATATGTGAACGGGTAGACATGATTTATGTGTTAGAGACAATTGATAGATATATTTTTCTAATAGAGCATGCATCAAGATCACAGTTAAGATTAGGACGCTATAGCTAGTCAATTTACATGCACAACTAGAGGTTAGACCTATGTGCATCCAGGGATTGGTTAAGCCGAGGGGCTAACCTAGAATGTCCTGGAAATGAGAAAATGGAATTTAAACCGCATGAACACCCTAAGAACCTAGTAGACCTCCACGATGCATTAACATGATTTAAGTAACCTACATAATCACGAAATTAGTTGAGTTACTATTGAGTGTAAAGTCAGGGCAGGGTTGACGCTCTAATCCTGTTAAACCAGTTTTTGAGAGAAACTAGTGACTACAAGGGTAGTTAGCTCAAGACATAGATCCCTATTAAGTGTATAAACATTCGAACCTATAAACTAGTTTTGGTTGGACTAGGGACTACATGAGAAGGTGCCAGTATGAGAGCCCCTATCAAGTGTAGAAACGAGTCAACGCCGACGTTGCAACTTCGTAAATCGGTGTTGGAAGAGATTAGGGACTATGCAGGTAGGTGATTTAGTATGAACACGTCTAATGAGTGTAGGAACACGTCAAGGCCGACGCCGTGACACTGTAAACCAATCTCGAAGAAGGATTAGGGACTACACAGATGGACAATCAATTGAAATTTCAAGAACTACATAGTAGCTTAGAGAAATGTAAGAGTGAGCTCGATCTTCTTATAGACGAAAGAAAAGTCGTGGGAATCTACTAAAAGATGGAAGCGATGAGAGCCTATAAGTAGGTTGATTACTGAGTATATTTTTATACTCATCATTCTTTCCCTATCTTTTTCAGGTATCGATTGAGGTGCGAAGGCACTCGGGAACTGCACTATCATAGAGGAGTGTCGTTCTGGAGCGTCATTCCGATTTATTTAATAATATTTTATAGAAAGAAGATCAAACAAGAAAATAGTCTACGAGAAGTAGATAAACAGTTTATGTCCACGTACTATGAGTTGTACGACATCAAGTCCCTCTAACAAGAAGTTGCGATTGCCACAAGTGGATACTCCCTATGAGTGGCTAACCCAAACACTCCAGACATGTCCAAATCCTCCCCGGCTGCTCCATTCGGCAACTTCCACTCAAATTTATGCACCACATTCGCCAAAGCCATCTCAATCATTGCCATTGCAAACGAAATTCCAGGACACCCTCTTCGCCCTGTACCGAACGGGATCAACTCCAAATTGTGACCCTTAAAATCCATCGAACTCTTCATGAACCTCTCCGGTCGAAACTCCTCTGCCTCTTCCCACACCTCTGGGTCTCTTCCAATGGCCCATACATTGATCATAACCCGAGTGCCGGGATTAATATCGTATCCCTTCACCTTAATGTATTGGCTCGATTCTCTGAACAGAAGCGGGAGTGGTGGGTGTAGCCGCAACGTTTCCTTGATTGTTGCCTTCAAGTAAGGCATCTTTTCTATATCCTCCTCACCCACATAGCCTTTCCCACCCATTATTTCCCTCATCTCACCCTTCAATTTCTTCATGCTTTCTGGGTGTTTCAACAATTCTGACATTGCCCATTCTAATGCTGCGTACGTCGAGTCTACGCCTGCTGCAAACATGTCCTGTAATCAAAATCACAACGTTGATAACTCGAGAAGAACAAATGCCCGGCCTGTCACTGGGAAAGAGTTCCACATTGCCTAATTTAGTAATGATCCATTGGTACGAGTTATTTTGGGGAAACCCAAAACAACATACTAGAGTTTATGTTCATGTTCAAAGTGGACAACATCATACCATTGTGGAGAATAGTTACTCCTAAAATGGTATAAGAGTCATGCCCTTAACTTTCTCACGTCAATAGAATCTTCATGTATCGAATAAAGAAGTTGCGTCGAACAAAGGGTGCACTTTGTTCGAAGACTCCAAGGAAGGAGCCGGGCCTCAATTAAGGAGAGGCTATTCAAGGGTTCCATAGGCTTTAGGGGAGGCAGGCTTTACCGTGTATTTTGTTCGAGGGGAGAATTGTTGGGAGGGAGTCTCACACTGGCTAATTTGTGGGACGATCATAGGTCTACAAGTAAAGAATATATCTCCTATGAGCCATTTTGGGGAAGCCCAAAGCAAGGCCATGAGCTTATGCTCAAAGTGGACAATATCATATCGTTGTGAAGATTCGTAATTAGTAACCGGGTCTTACCAAGATAAAAGCTGGACAATATCATACCGTTGTGGAGATTCGTAATTAGTAATCGGGCCTTACCAAGATTAAAGCTTTTATGCTCTCCATTTGAAGGGGGAAACCAGTGGAGTTCTCTGCTTGGATACAGAGTAGAATATCCACCAAGTCCTTGTGCTCTGCTCTGTTCTGTAAATGAATATGATCTTCAATCACTTCATCTAACAAAACGTCCAGCTCTTTGGCTACCCTCTTCGCTTTGACGTCGAACCCAGTAATGCCATCGATCCAACCCAGCAATGGAACGTAGTCTCGAATGATAAAACTCGCCATTAACTCCCCAAATTGCAAGAGAAGGGCTCTAAGGTTCGACCCATCTTGACCAATCCCATATTTTCTCCCAAAAGCCACCCTGCAAATCACGTCGTTGGTCAGTCCAGAGAAGAGTTCAGTCAAATTAACCGAAATTGGATTGTGTTGGATGTTGTCGATCATGGCCTTCACTTCTTGTTCTCTAACACAACGAAACGATTGGACACTGTTGTGGCTCAAAAGACGGACCACCCCGATGCTTCTCATCCGCCTCCAATATTCTCCATAAGGAGACATCGCTATATCTTTCGACCCATAAAGAAGCTTATCAGCCATGCTTGATTTGGGTCGATTGGCAAAGGTAAGATCGTGAGTCTTCAAGATATCACGAGCCAGTTGGGGAGAAGAGACCACGATGGTGGGCTTGGCGCCCAAGTGAAGGAGAAACAGAGGACCGTAGCGGCGAGCATAGTTTTGGAGAGTGATATGAGGAAGGCGGCCAAGCTTCAAAAGGTGGCCGAAGATTGGATGCTTTGGCGGAGATGGCGGCGAGGCTTTTGATGAGTTTTGATTGGAAAGCAGCCATTTTTGGAGAAGGAAGATCAGGACAAGGACGCAACCACCGAACAAAATTGTATGAAGTGATGATGGAAGAAGAAGGAGAGTTTCCATTGCTCTCTCTCTCTCTCTGCTTTTACCTGAACGAAGAGGTGGCTGCATATATAATGGTTCAAGGGGTTGGACGATCCAAGTCAGCCATATTATATTATTATTAGTGTAGAGACCATATATATATATATATCAAAAGTTTTCTAATTTTAATCTTAAAAATCAAATAACAAGAAATAGAAAAATAAAAAAATATGAATGTTTATTAAATGGATGAAAGAGTAGAACGGTCACTTTAACTATAAAAATAAATTATACCCTTTATTACCGGTTAGTTAAATGGTATATGTTTTGCTTCTTTAATAAGTTAGTTTCAAATTTTTAAGATATTTGTTTTATATATATAAACATATTAAAAGAAGAACAAACAACTTTGTTCTTTTGGGATATACAAATCCTCTAATAATATAGATTGGGTAATTAGCAATTTTAGAAGTCAAAAATATACATTTACACTTGATACTGTATTTAAAAAATATAACTATAAAATTTTAAAATGAGTATTAATACCTTTATTTTTATTAAAAAAAAAAATTTAATAATCATTACTCTAAATGTGACATTTTTTAAGTTTATTTTTAAATATTAATGAAATATTTGAAAATGGGAGAATATTTTTTAAATGGAATATTAATTTTTAAAGTATTTTATTAGTTTAACCAAAAAAAGAAAGAATTAAAAGCTTACTCGGATGGAGAGAGTTGTTAGTTTTTCTTTCCTAAAAAAAGAAAAGAAAAAGAAAAGAAAAAGAAAACTATAATTATTATATTGTTAAAATAAAATAAATAGCACGGAAAGTGTATGCCACCGGAGGTGCGATAGGAAACGGGAGGTGGTGATAATTGTGGAGTAAAAAACGACACCGCAGCGCAAAAGGAGTTTTTGGTGATTTTAAAATTGTAAGAGGGATAAAATAGGAATTTCAGGAGAAGCCCTAGGCGCCCTTTTTTGGAGCAGTAGCACACAAACTCGGGGGTACCGAAGAGTTGTGGTGGTGGCAGAAATGGATAGAACGCCCATTTGAGGCTCTCTTTCGTCTTCCCATTTCTACAAGATAACGCTCCATTTCTCCTCACTCCCTCAAATCTATCCATTCCCTTCTTCCACAGTTTCTCTCTCGGATTCCTCGCTCTTCAATGGCGGCCATTTCCTTAGCTTCCGCTTCCACTTCCACTTCCTCCAAGCTCGCTTTCCCGCATCCCTCTCCTTCGCCCTTTTCCTCCAAACCCTCCTCTATCACCAACCTTTCTTCCTCTTTCTTGAACCCTTCTTCTCTTCGCCCTCTTACCTTCACTTCTTCCTCTTCCGCCACTGTTAAACGCTCTCCTTCCTTCACTATTCGCGCCGCTCGTGGCAAATTCGAGAGGAAGAAACCCCATGTCAATATCGGCACAATTGGGCACGTCGACCATGGTAAGACCACTCTCACCGCCGCTTTAACCATGGCTTTGAGCAAAGCCCCAAAGAAATATGACGAAATTGACGCCGCACCTGAAGAGCGAGCTCGGGGTATTACGATTAACACCGCCACCGTTGAGTACGAGACTGAGAGCCGACATTACGCCCACGTTGATTGCCCTGGCCATGCTGATTACGTCAAGAACATGATTACTGGTGCTGCTCAAATGGATGGCGCAATTTTGGTTGTTTCGGGCGCTGATGGCCCAATGCCACAAACCAAGGAGCATATTTTGTTGGCTAAGCAAGTGGGTGTCCCCAATATGGTGGTGTTTCTCAACAAGAAGGATCAAGTTGATGACGAGGAGCTTCTGGAGCTTGTGGAATTGGAGATGCGTGAATTGCTTTCGTCTTATGAATTTCCAGGTGATGATGTCCCAATTGTTGCTGGTTCTGCTTTGTTAGCTCTGGAAGCTCTAATGGCTAACCCCAATATTGTTAGAGGCGAAAACGAATGGGTGGATAAAATTTTTGAACTTATGGATTCTGTTGATAGCTATATTCCCATACCCGAAAGACAAACAGATCTTCCATTTTTGCTTGCTGTTGAAGATGTTTTCTCTATTACTGGTCGTGGTACCGTGGCGACAGGGCGTGTCGAGAGGGGTACCGTTAGAGTCGGAGAGACGGTGGATATTGTGGGATTGAGGGAAACTAGAAACACAACAGTAACAGGGGTGGAGATGTTTCAGAAAATTCTTGATGAAGCTTTGGCTGGGGATAATGTAGGATTGTTGCTTAGAGGTGTTCAAAAGGCTGATATCCAGAGAGGGATGGTTTTGGCCAAGCCTGGCACCATCACCCCACACACCAAGTTTGTTGCAGTTGTGTATGTGTTGAAGAAGGAAGAGGGTGGTAGACATTCACCCTTTTTCGCCGGTTACCGACCACAATTTTACATGAGGACGACCGATGTCACCGGTAAGGTGACTTCGATTATGAACGACAAGGACGAGGAGTCCAAAATGGTTATGCCAGGAGACCGAGTGAAAATGGTTGTCGAACTGATAATGCCAGTGGCTTGTGAACAAGGAATGAGGTTTGCCATCAGAGAAGGTGGAAAGACTGTTGGAGCTGGTGTGATCCAATCTATAATCGAGTGAGTGGTAAGGAGAAACAACTTAAATTGTGGAAAATCAACTGAAATGTTCGTTACTCCTTTAAGTTAGGCTAAATTTGAACCAACATCAATGATTTCTTTTCTTCATTTTCTGTAACTTTCTGGATTTTCAATGCCATATATTTGTAGTTTTGTTATTATCTTGTTGGCTGGCGCAGACATGTCCCGTGGCTGGACACTGTTTTTATGATGGTATAATTTGCGGATACCTTTTTGTCCCCTCTCTTGTGCTGCTTAGTTTTGTGGAGGGTCTTTCAATGAAGCATCTGCATTTATGCATTCTACCATTCCTTTGTGATAGTTCTTCTTCGTTTCTCTCTGAATCCCACACTCTATGTCTGTCAAACAAACGGTACCAAAATGATTTGTTGTTGCCATCGTTATTGTTTGAAGGTAAAATCTTGCAGAGTTAGCTTCATTTGCAGCTCATCAATAGCATCTCATTGGATTGAAATTCTTGTTTTTTGATATTGCCATGAAGTTATTGAAGGCATTAGTAGGTTGTTGGGCTTTGGCTGATGACTCTGTTTTCATAAGCTATAATCTATCAATTGCTCTGCCGTCACTGAATTACGCTGCTAGTTTGGATGTTTATGATACTGTTTGTGGGTGTTGCACAGTGGCTTCAGGCTGGTGATACTTGCACAGTGGCTTCAGGTGTAATTTTGGTTAAGAAAATGTCTTGTAGTATTCGTTTTGCTTTGTTCTCTTCTTTCAATAACTAAGCTTTTTCTGATTTTACCATTCATTGAGACGGAAGGATACGAGATTCTCAGTTCTTGTATTGGTCTCTCGCTATTCTCACAGAACCTGTAGCTATGCCTAGGAAACCTTATGATCCATGAAGCATTTGGAGAAAAAAACAAAATCGTTTTGTGAGGAATATTCAAATTTGATGAAATTTATAGACACTTTCACTAGAAAACAGGTTTATTTTTCAACTTTTTTCATTTCTTGAGTGAACATACATGGAAACGTCCAAAAAAAAAAAGTTCCTTTCTCGGTTTTGTCTGTTACAATTGTTACAATCTTCCACTCATATATTTTAAAGGTGAGATATGTATGAGTAGCTTTAAAATTGATTCAAATTGATACTATACATATCTCTCCTTTTTATTCTTCATTTAGTATTTTAGTTCATTTATCCTCATTTACTCTTTCAATACCCTGTCTGTCTAAACGAGTAAATAGATATCGGTAAGGAAAATATAAAAAAAGAAAAATATAAAAAAAGAAAAAAAAGAATATGGTTGGGTGAAAGGGGAAGGTCACGGTTGGCTTTAAACAGAAGCAAGTCCTACTCTTCTTTCCTTCCTCCACTTTCATTTCACTCTTCCTTCCTGTTTGTTTCAAGTTTGATGCATTCAGACCTCGATATATACACATATACATTACCTAACCTACTCCCAAGAAAATGACCTTTTCCAACTCTCCAATTTCAACACAAATTTTGGATCTTGTCTCTGTGTTCCAACTCAGTCTTCCTGCTGTTCTTCCTGTTCTTCCTGTTCTTCCTGTTCTTCCTCGCATACACACACGCGCACGCACACACACCACATCCAAACCAACACAATTCACTTCTTTCTAAAACTCTAATAAATACCAACAATTATTCAATATCATAGCTTCTATCACATGTGACACATAATAATATAATCGCTACCTACACTCTACTACTAACATAGATACTACAACAACAACAACAAAACATAAAACCCATTACATTTGTCTGAATTTAGATGTTGCAGACATGATTAAAGGACATACATAGATTTATACATATATATATTGTCGGACCAGGGCGCTTGATTCCCCCGTGCTTGGATGAGCTCAGGCAGCTGCTACACCAATTCTCCCCCGCCAAGCACCTCCAAATTCTTCAAACCATCCTCCATTGAGGGCTGGAAGAGGAAGAAGAAGAAGAAGAAGAAGAAAAGGGCAGCGCTCCATTATAGGGTGTGTTTGAGAGCAGAGAGCAGAGCAGGAGAGCATGAAAATGGGGTTATATAGTGAATGAAATTATTCCCGCATGCATATTGGGATTGGCTTTACATGTTAGAGTGGGTTTAAAAGGGATGGAGGGAGGGATGGTGCCCTAAAGGTGTGCCTCTATACGCCCTCCTAAAACCCCAATACCAACTTTTAATTTAACCCTTTCCCCTTTTTCTCTTTCTGTCGGTTCTTTCAAATTCTTGTTGCTCTCCTTCCACGCTTTCCCTCCTCATATTTCAATAATTTCCTCCTCTTTTTTCATTCCTCTCTTTCTTTTTAACACCTCCTTCAATTTTGTCTCTCCTCCCTTCCTACTTCTTACCACAATCACCCCGGAGTCATTACTATAGTCGTCGCCCTCGTGACTTTTGAAACGCATATGCTAGGGAGAGGTTTCTACAGGGAATGCATTGTTCTCCTCTCCAACCAATTGTGAGATCCCACGTTGGTGGGAGTATTTCTGTGTAGAAACCTCTTCCAGACGGATGTGTGTGATGTCCTCGCTTGCTATTTACACATGTTGGCTGAATGATCTTGTGTTATCTCCTACAAAATCTAGGGTATATGATCGGAATCCATTGTGTTCCACCAAACCCTAAATCCAAAGACCAGAAGTGCGTCCGGAGCAATGGCAAAGGGACGCGTAAGAGGGGTGTCTGGCATGATGGGTAGGCATAGCAGTGTGTGTTAAACCAAGCTTTGCAATGAAGTCAATGGAGGTGGAGCCTGTTCGCTGACACATGTGCTGCGTATGCCGGCCACCAAAATTCCCCACTCACCGGAATTCTCTTATTTTTTTCTCATTGCCTTTCTCTGTCTTTTTCACTTTTTCATCTCCAATGTTTTACCTTTCTAAGAAATTATACCAATTACGAGTTTACAATACATCAACTTTATTTATTTATTTATTTTTATTTTTTTTTGTAAGAACCTAAATACTTTATAATGCATATAGTAATGAAAAATGGACTCTTTTTTCTTTTTCTTTTTCTTTTTTTTTTTTGAATGGGCCAACCCGCTCTTTTGAGTTGGCATTCATACCCATTTGAAAATGGCTCGAGAACAAAGCTCTTGTGATGTTTTAGTAGTAAGCACATGTGTCAAATGATCCAATTTCAATATTCCTCACCATAAAATTGAAAAATATTGATGGTAATTTAGTTAATGTCCCTTATAGGATCAGCCGGCAATTTTCTACTGATAGGGAATAGGAGACTAAAGAAGTATAGCATATTAGCGTCTGAGACTATAGCCTTATAGGATCAACAAGTTGGTTTCTACTGATAGGGAATAGGAGACTAAAAAAGTGTAACATATTGACCGAGAATATACCCTTAAAGGATTAACGAGCTAATTTCTACTTAGTATATCATGTTCTGACGAAGCTCAAATATAAGCTATTTTGTACCAAAAGAATTGAGCTCCACTCACTGGGCTAGATGTCAATTAATTTAATTTGTACTTTTTTTAATAAAAATAAAGATTAATTAAATACAATTTAGCCTTAAAATTTGTAAGAAATGAAAAATTAAAAAGAATAATAATAATAAATAGTGAACATACCCGACCCGACCCGACAGCGATAGTGGTGAAGCCGTGCCGTTAAACCCTCAAAGAACCCCAACTCGGAGATCTTCTTCATTTGAACATCATCTGGAACGCCGATTGGAGTTTCCCTGAGCAACCATGGCGAGAAGAAAGGCAATTCTGACTTCCCTCACGCTGGCAAACTCGCTCTATTCGACTCGGTCTTGCTATTCTCAGGTGACTCGGTTTTTGCCTTCTTCTCTTTCTCATCAATCCCGCTTTCCCCCTTTCACAACAAATCATCGTATACTGTTTTTCTCATCGAAGCCTCATTCGCTTCTCGAGCTTGTTTTGGCCAACGATTGGTCGGAAACTTTAGAAACAGAGTTAGAGACTTTAAACCCTACACTCACACACGAAACTATGGTCTATGTCTTGAAAAGACTCGATAAAGAACCCCAAAAGGCCTCGGATTTCTTCGACTGGGCCTGCGGGAAAAATGGGTCTACTCAGAGTTCTCCGATTTATAGCATTTTGCTTAGGATTGTTGTTCAAAATGAATCGATGAAGCAGTTTTGGATTACGTTGAGAGTTATGAAAGAACGGGGGTTTTACCTTGATGAGGAAACTTATTTGACCATTTTGGGAGTCTTGAAGAGGGCAAAGAAGGCCGCTGATGCCACGGCTTTGACTCATTTTTACAATCGGATGCTGCAAGAAAATGCCATGGATAGTGTGGTGCAGAAGGTGGTTAACATTGTTTTACGGTCAGAGTGGAATAATGATGTTGCTGAAAAACTTGAGGGGCTTGGCATTGTATTATCAGATAGCTTTGTAATTAGAGTGTTGAAGGAACTTAGAAATTTTCCATTGAAAGGCTTGAGCTTTTTTCATTGGGTTGGTTGTAGACCGGATTATGATCACAACACAGTTACATACAATGCAATTGCCAGGGTTTTGGGACGGGATGACTCGATTGAGGCGTTCTGGGGTTTGGTTGAAGAAATGAAGAATGCTGGTCATGAGATCGATATCGATACTTACATAAAGATCTCTAGGCAGTTTCAGAGGAGCAAGATGATGGGTGATGCTGTCAAGCTTTACGAGCTTATGATGGATGGGCCTTACAAACCCTCATTGCAGGATTGCAGTGTGCTTTTGCGGAGCATCTCTGCTAGTGATAATCCAGATTTGAGCTTAGTGTTTAGAGTGGCCAAGAAATTCGAGGCGACAGGGTACAGTCTCTCCAAAGCTGTTTACGATGGAATCCATAGGTCATTGACAAGTGCAGGAAAGTTCGATGAAGCGGAGAATATTGTAAAGTCCATGAGAAATGCAGGGTATGAACCTGACAATGTTACATACAGCCAATTGGTATTTGGACTTTGCAAGGCTAGGAGACTTGAGGAAGCCTGTGAAGTGCTGGATGAGATGGAAGCACAAGGATGCGTTCCTGATATCAAGACTTGGACCATTTTAATTCAAGGACATTGTACTGCCAACGAAGTCGACAAGGCATTAGTTTGTTTTGCAAAGATGATAGAGAAGAATTGTGATCCCGACGCCGATCTTTTGGATGTTCTAATTAGCGGTTTCCTTGGCCAGAAAAAGTTAGATGGTGCTTACCAATTGCTGATTGAGTTGGTGAATAAGGCTCATTTAAGACCATGGCAGGCAACATACAAACATCTAATCGAAAAGCTCCTTGAAGTAAGGAAACTTGAGGAAGCTATTTCTCTTCTTAGGTTAATGAAGAAACAGAACTACCCACCTTTTCCTGAACCATTTGTTCAATATATCTCCAAGTTTGGTACAGTGGAGGATGCTGCTGAATTCTTGAAGGCTCTGAGCTCCAAAGAATATCCTTCCATGTCTGCCTATCTTCATGTTTTTAATTCATTTTTCAACGAAGGTAGACATTCTGAGGCCAAAGATCTGCTCTTTAAATGCCCACATCACATTCGAAAGCATAGTGAAATTTGTAAGCTCTTTGGATCTGCAGAAAGCAAAAGCACTACTACTACTACTACTACTCAATCTTCTCCCAATCCAATTGGAACTTAATCATCAGGATTAACAACGCATCGGATGCAGTTTCAGTTAGGCCGACGAGGATTAAGTCCACAGACTGGAGAAGTCCAAGTTCATGAATGCTTATATCTGCTCATGTAGCTGTTCTGGTTTGCAAAAAACTAGCAGGCCTGCAGTTGGTGGAGGGAAATAGTTGCCTCCTTGTCTTCGTCTTTTCGATTCTTCCCATCAGTTTGGACCATTCACTCATCATAATTTATCTGCCTGCTGATATATCTAATTTCGTACCATATGACTTGTCTCTCTTCCCTTTTCTTTTGGTGCCTGTTCTTCTGTTTACATTCTTTTTGTAATCCAATGTTGCCATGTACGTGTGTTATGAATACTTCATATGCTCCTTAGCACATGATGTTAATGTATGCCCTGATGCAAGTATGCCCTGATGCTTGTTTTAGGCATAGAAATATCCTAAAATTCGACGATTTTAGCAGAAGCTCTTTGGTGTTAGTGATATGATTCCGCATGTCTGAACTGAATTTGTGTGGATCTTAAGGAGAGAGAGGGAGAGAGAGAGAGAGAGAGTGGGAGGGAGGCGTAAACTAATGAAAGTCACATGGAAGGCAGGAAGGAAGAACTCATCTCTCTGAGCTCTTCCGGTTCGTGTGTGTGTTTCGCTTCCTTCAACCCTTTTCATTTCTTTTTATTTCCTTTCATTCACTCTCATTCTTCACACCAAATTTTGAATGCTTTTTGTTTTCCCATAAAATGAATTTCGTATTCTATTTATTAATATTAAATATTATGTTTGTTTGTATCTCAACTTTTCAATTTTTGGACTATGCTTTCTCCAATATCACTCTTATGCCTCAAAATCTATTAAATTAAATATATATTCTTTTTTTTTTTTTTAGTATTAAACTTTTTTTTAAATAATTACTTTAGTCTTACTTATAATTTAGACTTTTCATAAATATTTTTGAACTTCCTCGCATTCTTTTTTTTTAGAACTTCCTCGCATCCTTTTTTTTTTATTCATCATTCTAACGATTTATATTTTGAAACATTTATAAAATAATCGTACAGAAACATATACAATCAAATTTTACCCTAGCATTTTCTCAAGGCCGCTACAATGTGACTATATGGCTCAATCTACAACCACTATCAAATAAACTAAAATTCCCCCAATTTCTCTCTCCGGACAAAATAAAAAACCATTCTTTTCTTCGATAATTGTTAAGATTAAACAGAAACAGAAAGTGAATCGATCTCCATCGACCGAACCACGGCGACGAGGCTGAGGACGGCGGCGAAACCAACAGCAACAAGCCCTCTTTCTTTAACCAACACGGCGCCCAAGTACATGGCTACATCAGCGGTGATCTGTCTTCCCTGTTTCACCAAAACCCGCCGTCGGTTTCCGGCGAACGCCAACAGCACCAACACCGTGATCCACGCCACCATGGTGGCTCTCGCGGCCACCACCGCCACTCCGGCAACCACTAACAACCCCACAATTGGAACCCATCGCCCCATCAAATCAAAATTAAGAACGACAATACACGAACCTGAAAGCAACAGAAATATCCCCGACAGCAAAACGGCCTCCGTCACCGGAGTCGACATTCTTCTGCGCTTTGCGTTACAGAGCAATCTGACGAGAGTATGTGCTTTTTATGCAAACTTTCCGTTTGTTATTTGTTTTTATATATGAATTATTATGACAACTCAAATGGATATTAATTGAATCTTGGATTTTGATTGATTATTTCAAAGCTGGTTCAAGATTGGTGTTTGGGAAAGGAATTGGCAGCCATGTGCTGCACATGGGGAGGTGCTCGACCTCATTATGTGGGGGCCAATATATCTTTTCAAGCTACAAAACTAATTTCTGCCTTCAATTCATAAAATATTGCAATTTATAGTATATGATATTTTTATTTCAGCAATCATTTTTTTTTCTTTAAAATATTCTTATAAAACTAATATTTAGTGAAAATTGAATAGACACTTAATTTGACGAAATTAAAATTTATGATTAAATTTGATATAAATCCCTAAAATTAGGGATATAAGATGTTTTATAACAAGGTTGGTACTTGATAATGAGCTTTGATTGAAGTAGTAAGTCAACTGCCAATTGCATAATTTAGGGACTACTCTCTGCATGTGCCCATATATTTTTAATATAAATTTCATTCCTTTTTTTTTCTCTTTATGTCCTAAAGTTTTATATTAATGAAATCATATATTTATTTAATTGTGATTAATTAGTGTTGCCAACTAGTATAATACAACTTAAATGGGTAAATGATAGGAAAATAAGTAAGTCGATCGGATCCAATAAAGAAGATCAAGTTGTTTAACCTCGCGACATTTGTACATATCAGCTCTCAATTCTCATATGAGAGGAAGACTTGAGCCATACAGTAGTCTTTCCTTTGCTTTGCTTGCCTGATGGAAGAAGATTTATATATATATATAAGAGTAAATAAAGAAAAAAAAAAATTAAAAAGGAAAAATAGGAAGTATGAAGGACCTGGTCCTCCCAGTTTGTGTTAAAAGTAATGAACAAAAGCAGAATGGATTGTAGACAACTTCCACATGTAATTCCCATCCATAGTCCCTGTAATTATCCATAATATCAAACTTTCTTTCTTTTATTTGTTACTTTTTAAAATCTTAATTTTCAACCAAATTCAAACGAGAGTTTAACAATAACTATAATTATTTTAAGGTAATTAATAATTAGAGAGAAAATAAGAAATAGTAATATATATACCTTCGCTCCAAAATTCAACAGAAAAGTGAAGATTATAGCGCAAGGTAACCCAAGTAGGTAATATGCTCCAAGGTTCACCCATGCCCCTATCTTCTGCCATCCACATCCTCTAGCTATCCCTGAATACCCATTTATTAATAACAAATTACACCCAATATCTCTTACTTACTGGGTACCACAAATACAAAAAATGTATTTGTAGCACCGGGTTAATATATAGAAAAAACTGACGTGTCATATAATAAATACGAAACTCAAATAAAGAACTCTAGAAAATTTCTCGGGAATCATATCGTACCTGAAAGGACGCCTTGGATGGCATCCATAAAGTTGGAAGTGGCAAGTATTGGCATTATCATACTCAAATATTTCACCACCTCTGCTTCATTGGTGAACACATAACCCCATTCGTTCCTCAAAGCAATTAGTAAAATTCCTAATGCCATTCCTTCTGCGACCCCCAAAACCACCACTACCTTCGCTGCTAGCCTAGCTGCCGTTGCCTTCCCTGCCCCTAACTCATTCGACACTCTTGTGCTTCATTCATAACAGCAACATTACAGTTTCAGTTATATCAAACTATAAATTTAGTCTCCAAAACTTAAAAGTTGGTATCTATTTGGTCTCCAAATTTTTAAAAAAAAAAAAAAATTCATAAATTTTCAATTTTGTGTTTAATAGATCTTCAACCCATTCAAATTTATAAACGGGTAATTTATACCTCACTACACTGCCGAAGCCATAGGTGATTCTGAAAACCAGCGAACTTGTGCTCAAGCTGCAACCAAATCATTTCACACATAATAATTATAAGTCTACTTGATCATTGTGCTTACCCAATATGTTGACTACATTATCTAAGAATAACTGAGCTCAAAATTAACTTACAAAATGATGCTTTATTTGATAAACCAAGTGTTAAGTCGGTACATACAAAATTAAAAGTTTTAAACTAGCAAATATAATAGACCCAACCTGATCGACAGCATCGACGTTTCCAACTCCGGATTGGGAAGAAGCCCGGACATGAGAACTAAAAACTCGTACGACCAGTACTCCAAGCTGCCATTCATGAATTAAACAATATTATATCATGAAGTTTGGAAATGTTTATGTATGCCGATTAAAGAGTGTTCAAGTTGCAAACGATAAATAACTTAGGAGATACCGACCGGGTCAGTTACTTTACTCACCATACCATGAGTGAAGAAGGAATCGCCAAAGCCAAGAAGCCAACCAAATTCTTGATTCCATCAATGGAGAAGCCAGTCCAAGTCTTCTGACATTGAGGAGAAAACTTGATGTACAGACCCAAAACCAGCACATTGATCCAGTAAGTTATGGCAGAGGACAAAGCAGCTCCTATGATGCCAAACCCAAATCCATAAACCAAACCCCAACAAACAAAAAGATGGATCAGACTGGAAGCTCCGGTGGCAATCAGCAATGGAGAAGTTAGATTTTGAGTCTGTAAGAATCTAAGTTGGCACTGAAGAAGGCCATAAGGGATGATGCTGGGGATTAGCCACTTGCCATAGATTCCAGCTTGCTCTGAAATGAGTGGGTCTTGTTTGAGAAGTGTGAAGATTTGTTGGATTGATGCCCACAAAAGGGCTATGGGAATGCAGATAATTGAAATGACTACCATGGCTCTTTGCATGTGGATCCCGAGCATGTGATATTGTTTTGCTCCATAGGCTTGTCCACATAGTGTCTCTAATGCACTGCCCATTCCTAGCTACAAAAATGTGAAATAAAGAACAAAAATTTGTTGATTGTGAGAGTACTGATTGAACATTGGATTTCCATATGTTAATTCGAACCTAAAATGAAGAGGAGTTGAAAAGAAAACAATTGGCAATGGTTGGCAGTACAAGAAAGGAAGATGAAAGGAAGATAAGCAGCATACAAAGAGACTAAAGCCAGTGACTCCAGCAAAAGAGAATGCCATTGAAGCACCAGAGAGTTGCAGCTCTCCAAGATGGCCAATGAACATGATCGATATCAGCTGCAAACTATACTGCAAAAAGCTCACCAAAACCAGAGGACCTGCCAGCCCCATCTGCTTCCTTATCTCAGTCATCACCTCCTCCCATCCCTCTCCATTATCCAACGCCTTCAAATCCCTCTCACACTCCGAAACCAAATGGGCTTCATCGAGATTAAGCAACTGTGTGTTGTAATCTGCATCCATCAAGATTAAGCAGCAGCAGACAGAAGTGTCAATTTCCAAAGAATGCAAAAGAATATGCAAATAGGGCCACAAGAACACAATCCCAAGGCACTGCCTTTTAAATTGAAATCACGTCAGGTAGT
Source organism: Cucurbita moschata (assembly GCF_002738365.1). Taxonomy (NCBI): domain Eukaryota; kingdom Viridiplantae; phylum Streptophyta; class Magnoliopsida; order Cucurbitales; family Cucurbitaceae; genus Cucurbita; species Cucurbita moschata. Next base: position 328,968 of record NW_019268519.1, read on the forward strand.
TGCTAGTTTTAAATTAATAAGCAAAAAGGGCCACATGAACACCGAGGGGAATTCGTTTAATATAGAAAAGTAAACGCAATCACCACGTCATAAATAGCAATTGTTTATAGTGACAAACATGAAGATGGGTTGCGTGAGGAGGCAGAAGCTTCATTTATTTGACACTAATAAACTATAATAAAAGTTGAGTGAAGGAGACTTATCTTAGAAATGAACAGGAGAATCTCAGTAGCATTCACTTGGCGATATGCATGCAGTCGCAATGTGAAGCTTTGGATTGCAGGACAACGCAGCAAAGAAAAGGTTGAATTGTTTCATTTCGGTGGCAGTCCAATTTTGAAACGCAGACAGACTTGAGCGTTCAAAATTTCAAGGCACGCTCACGCCTCTGTTTTGAACACAGCCGACAATATGATAAACCTTTAAATCACTCCAACCAGGATCAAGAAGCCTTCGAATCAATCACTCACATTTTACACCCAACTAAAAGTAGTTCATTTCTTTTATTTATTGGAAAGGCCAACCAAAGCAGGATCCGCTACAATGGATCTAATAATGAATGAAATCAACGTTTCCCTGTAGTTTATACACATACAAGATCTCTCTAGATTACACAAAAGTCAATCTGTGTTCAAACGTGACAAAGTGATCTAGAATATGTATATATACATGAAACTATCAAAAGACTAAAAAGTATATGTTTTCTATCTCTTCTTTCTTTATCCTTTACACGTACATATATTTCATACATGATGTGATAGTAATGTTAGAAATGAATAGCCAAAGATAATCGATGGCTTCAAAGTGCAAGGAAAAGAAGTTGATTTAAACTAAATATCGGAGTGAGAGAGTCATTCAGGTCAAACTGGATGGGAAAATATGGTTATTAGTAAGGAGAAATGTACAATGCGGCCAGTAATGAACCGGGGAGAAATGTAAGTAACCCAGCAAATTTCCCTCACTGTTCAATTGCCGTAGACACGCTACAAAAACACACAATAGCAAACTCATCCAGGCTTCAAACTCCAACAAAAATTGCTTATAATTGTGGCTTGTTATGAGTTCTCATGACATTATAAAGAATCTACTGAACCTGATCGAGGCCTATCATCAAGGACCCAAAATCAGTGTGGGGAGAAGGAAGCAAGGCCGTGACAGGTAGAGGTGTAAGGAATGTAAACATGGGTGTAAGAGCTCCATCACATTATAGCTGCTGATCAAGAAAAGGGTCTTTCGGACTTTTAGGAGATCCAACAATTCCAGACACGGTTTCTGTAACCCCAGAAACGTAAGTCTTCACCCAAGAAGTGCTTCGAGTCAGCCATCCAGTCTGTCCTTGTTCTTCCACTGCAAGTGTTCTTTTGCTATCTTCCTCCTCAAGAATTTCAAGCCACCTCTTGGACATGAATGTCCTCACAGCATCCGGTCCTTTGTTTACGACTTCCATGGGTGGAGTTTCAAGAGGATTTTGCTCCAAGTTTAGTTTCTTTAAATTCTCAAGATGGCCAAATGTATCGGGTAGAGAGTGAATCTGGTTATTGCTAAGATCAAGTTCCCTAAGGCTGGATAAATCACCGAAGGTCTGTGGAAGTTCATTAAGGTCGGTAAAGTTACTGCTTAGGTTGAGATACTCGAGTTGAGTCAATTTCCCAATTGCCTGAGGAAGGCCATGAAGCTCGTTGAAATGAGCATCCAGGTAACGCAAAGAGCTCATACCACAAACAGAAGAGGGAAGTGAACGTATTTTGTTTAACTGGATAGCAAGCTTCTGCAAATTCACCAGTTCATGGCCAATATTTGTTGGCAAGTACGTTAGACTGTTGAAGCTCACATCTAACTCCACCAATGACCTACGGATTCAAGACGCAAAAATAGAAGTCTTAACTTTGCAGCAGAGAATTCATAATAAACCATAGCTGAATATATTTTTAAAAAAAACGTGTGAAATGTGGGTACTGTACAGTCATGGAGAAATGCTAGAAAGATGACTTTTTGTTCAAAAACATGTAAAGTGAGGGATTTAAACACTCTTGATCAAAGGAATATGCCTTAAGCAGTTGATCTATGATCATATTGGCAAAATGATAGAAAGGTGTTATTTCTTGCGTAGTACCTGCACTGGCATATTGTGTCAGGAAGGGCGTGCAACTTGTTCCCAGAGACATTCAGGAGTTTCAGCTTTTGCAATAAACCAATTGTGTCAGGCAATGACCCCAGAAGATTGGATGAGGCATTCATCTCTTCTAGATTTTCTAAGCTGGATATCGAATCAGGGATAATCTGCAGTAGTTGTAAATGCAAGTGAAGAAATAAAAAAAATAATTGAAGAAACAAATCATACAAATAAATATTCGGGCATCTTCAATTTTTAATATGGCCAACTCAAATCCAAGTCCAATATTGACAGATCTGTGAAAAGCACATGCTAAGCATATCAATGGAAGTTGAGAAGAGTATTATACAAAAAGCAAAAATAGCCCAACCACATATTTAAGATGCAAAGCATTAATAACTCAAATATTGATCTAACCTATACTTCAGGACAATCTCCTGCCATCTGCACCAGTTATTTATAGACTTCTCACCATAGATTTCAAATCATCATCATAGCAATGATGAATGATAAGACCATGGATAGTTCATTTTTTTCCTGTCCAAAAATAAGTAGCCCCAGAGTTGGAATTTCTTCCTGTTTCCTGGATTATACCAGCATCTTCCATCGAAGAAAGTTGTTAAAAGTCCCTAATAGACTTCTTGAGCTAATCTTTCTACCAAAGACCACCGTTCTTACATAGCATTGTCCGTTGGATTCTATGCATCTTGGCATAAACCACCCATATCCAGCCCCCATCTTTTACAAGAGTGCTCTGAATGCCCTATAACTGGAGGACTATGACAAAGGGGAAAAAAATTCTTGGTCCTTAACATCCCAGTGTAAATTTTCGATTGAAGGGCCTGCAAAAAGCACCATTGCACTAAGATCTAAATGGTCATCATTGACAGTAAAAGAATTTACAATCAGCAGAACTTCAATGGAATGGCCCCCGTCCATTTATCCCATCTCCAAACAGGAAGAAAATGATATCCTCAATATATTGAAATGTTAAACCAAGAGTCTAATAAGTGATTCAGATATCCACCTTAAGCACATCATTATTACAAAAGCAAACAACACTGAGGAGCTAAAAACCAGCCTTGAAACATACTGCACACAAGTCGATGTTAACGAAGACTTCTCAAACAGTTGGAACGATAAGCCATAGTTAAACCAATCGTGTGTCTCTAACAAAAATTCTAATCGCCATGTAATCTACAAAAAGCCCCTATACTCATATGAACTAATGAAGCCTTCAATTCAACATAATTTCACACACAAATGGTTCATTTGAAGAGCAGGAATTCATTATCGGTCGCTAGTATAATCTGTCACAGTGTGGTGATGATTCGACTACAGATGCAAAGAATAAGGCATTGAATGTAGTAAGCTAACCTTGAGTTGATTGCAGGAAATATCAAGCACGACCAATCCCCGGATACGTCCAAATTCTTCAGGCAAGAACCGCAAACGTCGGCCGGAGAGACTAACTCGATCAATTTGCTTCTCATTTGCCTCCTGAAGAATCCTCGCAACATCCTCATTGACCTCCTCGTTGACTGGATCCAAGCGTTGTTCCTCCGGCAGCCTTCTCTCCGCCGACTCGTAAATCTTCACCAACCTCTCCTCAGCTTCCTTCAACATCTTCTCATACGCCTCGTGCATCGCATCCAATTGCACGATCGCCGTATACACCTGCTTCTCTTTATCCGCCGCCTCCCGGCACTCGTTCTCTTGCTGAGCAAGATGAGCCCTCCACTCGAGCAACTCCACATCCGCCGGCCTAGACGAAAGCACGATTTCCTGGAGCTTGGCAGACAACTTGGATTCTACATCAGCGAGCTTAGCCTTAGCAGTATCGACAGCCTCATGGTCAGGTCTCTCCCCAAGGTTTTTGAGGACGGATCGGGTCTTAGCGACATCAGATATAGCGCTGGTCATAGAAGCCAATAACTTAGGGTCCGATAAATGAGGCATGTGATCGACGATTCGGGGGGAGGATGAGGAAGGATGGGAGGAATGATGCGGAGCGTTGCGGGACATCGGAGATGCAGGCTGTTCGATGTCGGTTTCGGTGCGCGGCGATCGAGGGCTGAGAGAGGGGATTCGGGCCAGGACATAGGAAAGGATGGGGAAACGTTTGGGGTTGGGATCCATCGCCATGGTGAGTGATCGAAGAACAATTGATCGGAGCAGAAAAACAAAGAGAGTAAGAAGGAGAATAAGAAAAAGAAGAATAAGAAAAAGAAGAACAGAAACTGGAGGGAGCGGAGATATTACACTCAGCTCGGCCAAACCTTCACACCCGGATTCATCCACGTCATCCAAGTTCGTTACAACTGTAACAGCGGGTAATAATAAATTTCCGCATTGTCGAGTTATTGATAATTCTTAATTTAAAACAAAATTTGACCATTTCTTTCATCGTTAACGCGTCCGTTGCTAATCCTTTCGCGTAAGATATACGGTTATAGATTAGAGGAATTATGGATTTTTAATTATTTTTTATTTTTTGCTCTATAAATTATACAAATAATAAACACTAACCACTATATATCAAAGAGTAGAGTATGGGTTTCTAAATTTGATAACCATATTGTATTATAACTTAGACATTACGGTCTTTATGATATAGCTTTATTCTTGTCAAATTGAGGGGTGAAAACAAATCTTAGAGATTAATTTTTGGTTAATTATTTACTATATATTGTTATTACGGTCGGGAGTAACATACTGTTAAGAATGAAAAATTGAGATAAGGTTAAGAATGAGATCTATATTAATTTATTAATTTATTGTTACCAACAAAATAACCAATCAAACCAGGGTTACCAATAAAATAAGGAATTAACTTAAAATATACGACTAACTAAATATTGAAAATAAGATAAAATATATATGGTTAATCAAATCCTAACTAAATATCGTTAATCAAATCAAATCTTAATATAAAATATTCCACGAACTAAATTTTGAAAATAAGATAAAATATATTGTAATTAAATTCTAATATAAAATATACCACTAATTAAATTTATAATTAATTTTTATAAGATATTCTTTAAATTTTATATCTTAATATCTACCTTAATAGATCACAAAAAGATTTATCGATTGAAATGCACATCAAATGAATATGGCTGTTAATGAAAAGTTTATTATATTTGAATTGTTATTAATTATAAGCATTTTCCGAGAGTTCCATTATAAAATTCCAATAATTTTGGTGATTAAATTATTCAGAAGCCCCTTGGAGTGTATGAAATCACGAACGAACTTTTCGTCTTCTTTGAAGCCAAGTTTGACAAAATTTCGTTGACCCCTCCGAATATGCGTCGACTCGGCACTCGTCGTATTAAAATAATTGTACCTTAAAAAATAATAAGGGCATTTCCGTCAAATGACTCCCAAAGGCATCCCCCTTCCTTCGTCCTTGTGATGTGATGCCAACTAATATATGGCCAACCACAACGCAACTGACTCTTCTTATTTCTCTCCAAATTAAATTCATGACCCCACTTTACCCTCCTGCCTTTCTTTCTTTTAACAAATTTTTTCAATTAATTTTCAACGCCCGCCGGGTAACCGGAACCGCGACGGAGATTGAGATTTGAGAATACCAACTCCTTTTGAAAAACTTCTGATGGATTAATCATTTTTCTTTTCAAGCAAACAATTAATGAATTCGAAAGCTTTTTAAAACTATGTTCCAATAATCAACCAATCACAAATCACAACTAAAAACGATTTTGTTCTGTTTTCGCTTCTGTTTTCTCTTTTGTCATCATCTACCTAGGGTTTGTGCTTTATATGGAGTCTTCGCCTCGAGTTTAGGGATTTTGTATCAGTGCCAGTGAGCGCATGAGTACAAAGACCTAGGGCTCCCATGGCAACAATTTCTTCCATGGCAATTACGCTGTCCGACGAAGTATTTACTTGGAGGCGAGGGGATCCGACGGATGTATCTGTACGAAGGAGAAGAGATCCGATCGTTGATTGCGTATTGTGGCGAGCTCGGAAGCGAATCCGCGCTGTAGCAGGGAGAATTAGGAAGATTGAAGTACACGCTCGACGGAGGAGAAACTTTTTTGAGAGATTTTGGAGGCGCAAGAATGGCTCTGATTTTAAGAGGATGTAACAACGACGAAGAAGCACGATCGTATTCCTCGACGATATTGGCCAAATCCTCATCGGATCTAACGGTAATCAACATTTCCAAGTCTCCGCCTGGCAATTGGCACTTCAACGTAACGGAAGAACCACAGAATTCTACAAGCTTCACCATTAACTCTGCAAAACGGAATTAAGAAAAAAACGAAATACATAAACACCTAGAGAAGAGGAACAAATTTCAAAAGATTAAAAAAAAAAAAAAAAAGCAGATTACGAACCAGAATACGAAACGGAATGATCGACGGCTAGAACTCTGGTAAGACCACCAACGTAACGAAGTTTACCGTCGGTTTGACGTGGAAGAATCTTGCCGCCATAGCTACAGAGAAACTTCATGGTTCCGGCTGCGGCATTAGACCTCATGGCTTCTATAGAAGTGTGAGTGAATTGAATTAATCAAACCCTGTTGGTGGAAAGGGAAACGTAACCGAGGAGAAGTCAGGAGAAGAAGAAAAGGAGAGCGGGATGAAGACGAAGAAGAATGTGGGGAACAGGACTTCTCTTTGCAAACCTAAGGCAGTGATTTTGCCGAGTATTTAAAGGGTGAGGAGGTGGACTCTAGTGGGACCCGCGAAGCCCAGTCCAAAATACGAATATTCTTTTCAAAATTCGAAGTCCACGTGTCGATCACACATTGGTCCACTGGGTAAGTAAGCCCTCGTTTTCAGGCTTGAAATTTGGGTGAAGGTTCTCTTCTTATTATGCAACGTCTTTTTTCCTTTTTAATTTCCCCCCTTTTTACTCTTTCCTATTTTCATACTAATTTTAATTCTGTTTTTAAAAAATCAAAAAGTAAATATATTTTTATCAATAGATTCCTTTTTCAATATTAAATCAAAATTAGTTGCTAATTATATTATTTAACTGAAATGTCATATTTGCCCCCGAGCTCACCAGGAAACGTAAGCACAGTATAAAAACAATTATGTAATTTTACGATTTAATTTAAAGGGCAAAATTCAAACCCCAAACATGCAACATGCCACCGGGGCCTACTTGAATCCGTTCTTTATACAAAATCACGAAAATATTGATTTTTTTTTTCCTTTTTTGTTACACATAAATAATCCAATCTTTAAAACATAAATTATAATTCAACTTTTTATTAAAAAAATAATATGATTCGAGGAAGTCTAGATTATTTTTAAAATATTATTTTACGGGTACGATTTTAAATTTTAAATTCAATTAATGGAATATTATTTATGAAGCGAGTGATAAGACATATTTACGAGAAGATTGAATGATGGGGATTTTGTGAAGGAATTGATTCGAAATGTGTAAGACATGGAAAGTGGTGACAGAGGAGAATAATCAAAATTAACGTAACTAAGTTTGTTTAATAGGACAAAGTAATATAATCAAAGCTGCTTTTTTTAGTTAATATATTAAATTAAAGAGGAAAATAAATAAAGTGAAGGATTAATCAATCTTTCACGTAATTCCACCCACGTGGCACTCACGTAATGGTGCTGCGTTGTCAAACACTCTTTTCCTACTCTCCCAATTTGTCAATCTCTTTTGTTTTTTCCTTCTACCTTAAATTAATCCATATATTTCAAATAAATAAATAAATATTATGTACATTAGTCTTAACTAACATGTACGGGCTTTTTGCTACGAGGAGGATAGGGATGTTAACTGGCTCGACTATCCCGAACTACCTAATTTAGACCATAAAATTGAAAGTATTTAATTCTAAATTTGTGTAATGGATAGTTGTTGAAGCTTTATATATTGTAATGTATTGCAGTATACTAGACAAATAATTATATACACACATTTGTTGACTGTTTTTGCAAATGATGTACACGTGATGTTGTCGGGTTTGTTTTAAGTTAGAACAATTTAAGATTTTTGAAAGATGGGTCGTTACTTTGAATTATATATTAGAGTATTGGAGAAATTAAATAAAGTATTGAAACATGTGTGAATAGTTGGAGAATAAAGAATCTAATGCCACACGCATGGATGGAGCAAAATCAGCCAACGATGTTGGTTAGTGTTATTATAAATAAATAATTCTATGATTAAATTACAAATATATTCTATACATTTTCAACATTATTATTCAAAGGGCCTCAAACTTTAAAACCCATCATTAGTCCAAGGTTAAAAGTATTTATATTTTATGAGTTGATTTAAATTTTGTATAACTTATTTATATATTTTATTTTCAAAATTAATAAATCTAATATACAATTCTAAATCCAAAATATTATATTTTAAATTAAATATGATCTAAAAATAGAATAAAACTTGACGCAAGGAATTCAATTTCTTTGGTTTAGAGTAATGATAAAAACAATTATCTCGTTTTGCATAAAGATCTCCAAATAGAAGAAACGTATTAAAATGTTCAATATAAAACATTTTAAGAAATTAAAAAAAATTAAATTAAGTTAAATGCCTATACCACCCTCGCGTCGAAAGCTGATTCGAAATGGGCTGGTCTATGACACGTGGAGGGAAGAATAGAGTTGGTACACGTGTCTACCATTCATAAATATTATATTAATTAAATTTTAACTACGTAAGGGAATTGCATGCATCCATTGCATTCACAGGGGTGTTTGTATTTTACTACTTTGTCCTTTTCGATTACTCCAGTTCTTGGATCAAATGGAAAATATTTGTTTACTTAAAAAAAATAATTCATTTAATATATATATATATATAATTTTATAAAATTCGTCATCAGTCATTATTTATGAGTATTTTAGTAAATAAATAATAATAATAATAAAGCGGAATTAAATTTAGAGGAAAAAGGAAAGGGTGGGGGCATGGGGGCAAATTCGTCTGAACAATCGTCGGGATTTGGACTGAGTTTGGGGTTGAAAGTCTAGGACGGTTGCTGTTGGGCCCACGCGAAATGGTCAAATCAACACAATTCCAATACTGCCCTCCGAGGAATCCCTTTTCTGGGTAGCCTACGAGACTAGGACCATCGAGAAGAAACATGGAGGTGAGTGAACAAAGAGGACCATAATTGAATGTTGTTTTTTTATACACATTCTTACACACGTAACGTTGGCTATACACTAAAAACATTAACGATCATATAATATTGTCTATTTAATGATTATATAATATTGTCTACTAAACTAATTTGCTATTATTTTTATAAACACTCAGGGAAGATGCGACAAACAAATCAAAGTAATTAACAAAAAAATGTGTTGTTGTTAAAAGCCGAATTGTTTTTTTTATGAATATGTTGATATTATAGTTTTTAATACTCGTTTAAATGTAGAATAATCCAAACAAACTAATGTATAAAACATTTATGAAAAAATGTTACTAAACATATCAATTTTAGTCCGAAAAATTAATAAAAATATTTTTTATCTTTGCATTTTAATTTCAAAGTACTCATAAACTTTCAAAATCTTCGATATATTTGAAAGAAAAAATTTAAAAATATACCCTTAAATTTAAATAAAATTTAAAAATATCATTAATAATTTATTTCAAAAATAATTTTAAACTTTAAAAATGAATTAAAAAATATAACTTAACTTTTTAAAAAATCTTAAATTTTTATTAATTTAACAATTCTAGTGGAACCGATTGAATATAATAATGGTTAGAAGTTTCTTTTTGTTTTATTTAAAATTGAATTATTGAAATAAATAATGAACCAACCAATGGGAGACTTATAGAATTGAGCCAAGTTTGACAATTGACCATTATTTGACAAATTCCAAATTTGACCATGACTGAAATGGTCTGCCTTCGTAAACGGTCATGTTTCCACTGGCCACTGTTCAATATCACTTTTCTCTTCATTATCTGTGGTTCACCATTTTTTTTAATCGCCAACAACATTAGTAAACCTCGGTAGAAGGAATAATTATGAGTTTATAAGGAATAGATGTTACGAGAGTATGGAAACCTCTTCTTAGCAGAATCGTTTTTAAAATTTTGAAAGGAAGTTCGGAAGAGAAAACCTAAATAGGACAATATCTAATAGCGGTAGGCTCGTAGAGTCAGACACCGGGCGATGTGCCTGCAACAAGGTTGAGCTCCAAAAAGAGGTGGACACGAGTCGGTTTGACAATCCGATGAAATGGGCTGGAATTTTAGATGTGAATGAATTCGTCTAACCTTACAGTTCTCATCCCATGCGTAATGGGCCTCAGAGCCCATCATCATCGGCACCGATCCAACAATTTCATACTTTTATTTAATATTTTTAAATTGGAACCCATAAAAAAAATTATTATTTTTAACTGGTAATTAATATCAATATTTAGACTATTTAATACACATTTTTATTATTGATATTTTGATTAATTCATGCTTAATTTCGTTTTAATTAGGTAATTAAAGTATTTAATTTTCAAGTTAATGTTTAATAATGATTATTTATGTTTATATTAACTAGTTAATTCACTTTTTATTTTCTTACCTTTAATTAATTAGTTAATTAGAGTTGTCGTAAAAAGTATTGAATAGACATTAATTATTTTGCATGGATATTTAATACCCATACCCATATCCATTTACAAGGAAATAAAACTTATAATTCCGGGGTTATCTGTGCATTTTGAAGAGTACAAGGGTTTAATTGTAATAATAATTTGAGGAGTGGTTGATCTGATAAATATGTGGTCGAAACAAAGACACAATTTAGGGTTTTTTTTTAATTTATAATTTCTTAAAAATAATAATTAATTGTCAAACTCAAATGGGAGCATTAGAATCCCCTGTTTTAAAAAAAATTAATACCAAAAAATACATAATTTATAACAAAATATTTTTTTATATAAAGCACTTTTTATCTAAAATTAATAAAAATTATATATATATATTTTTTAAATTTTCATTATTATTGATTTGAAAACTCTATTTTGTTCTCACATGTACATATACTTTTATATTTGCATGTAGACTTATATTTAAATATCCGAAACTTTTATTTATTTTTTTTTATATATTACTATATATAGGTTTAAATAATAATAATAATAGTATTATTATTATGATATGTGTTATTTATCGTCCACCCACTCAACCCAATAATTCACATATATATATATATGAATTTATGTTTAAATAAAATACAAAAATATGTGTATATTTCATATTTTAAAAATACAATTTTGAGCATCTACCGTTATAAATCAAAACTACATCCTATTTTCTTTTAATTTCTCGCTTAAAACAACATTTATTAAATATATATAATATATATATATATAGCAAGTTGGCGCATTTGATATATTTAGGTGTCCAGTTGAGTATGATGTGAAAGGCATGTATCTTTCCACTGTCAAGGGAGTTCCTCTCCCTCGGGATTGTTCCTTATAATTTAGAAAATATATATTTTTATTAAGTGGGTTTGGTGGCTACAAAATATCAACATTAAATCCAAATATTACAAATAATTCTAATCACCGCCACTTTGGGTTTAGGCTTTGTGTGTATATATAACAGCATCTCAATATTTAAAATATATCTCATTTTTATGTTGCTTTCTTTATTTCAAATATTTATTATAAAGTTTTATTTCTACTCCAACCCCAAAACCATACAATATATCCCAATTTTATTTTTTTTAATAATGTTCCACTAAATATCACGAATATAAAACTTTAATTTTTTTTAATCTCGTAAATTATTTCAAACGCACCAATAATGTTTTATATTACGAAAAAGTTAAAGGAAAGTAGAAACATACAAAAACATTTGATTGTTAGTATCTATGTTATAAATAAAAAAAAAAGATAGTTGAAATTCAAGTGTTCAACACTACGAGAGTCAACAAAATAATTTAAAACAAATAAAATTACTAAATTGCCCTTGGTAGGCTTTGTGGGGATGGAGGTAGGTGGGGAGTGGAGATGAGTCAGCTTCGAAATTTAACTATTATAAGTGAGCCATCACAATCGAGTTGGAACTCAATTGTATTTTCAATACGAAATTATTATTGACTCATGGGTTCGTCTCGAGCTCTTTATCGAAATGTCGATGTGAAACTTAGGAAGCCTCGTGAATTTCGAACGCTACCTATTACTTTCATTTTCAGATATGACTTATTTTGAAAAGAGGGGAAAAAAATATTGGAAATAGTTGATATTATTAAAGATAAACTTGGAAGATTTAAATGATTGGATATAAAAAAAAGGAAAAAAACAGCGTGGGAAATGGGAGTGGATGCCAGCAAGATATTATAAATGACACGTCAGCAAAGAACTTAGTTCCAAAAAAGGTATCAATAATAGAGCATGAGAATGTATTATTAAATTTATTTAAAAAATATATAATAATAGAGTGTATTGGTGATGATGCTGCTGCTGCCCACTGGATTATAATTAACAACTCTTTCTCTCTCCTCTTTCTGATTCGGATTTGAGTTTGCTGCGTCTCGGTATCATCTACGCAAAGGATAAGACCCTAAACAATCTCCAATATTTCAGTGTTCAAAAACATGTTTTTTCTCTCCTAATTTTATATTAAACTAATATTAGTTCAATTTAAAATATAAAAAATAAAAAATTTAAATTTTTTTATTTTTGTTTTCCAAATTTTAAAGATTCTTTTTAAAGTATCCATAAATAAAAATTAGCGGAATAGATAAATTTATGAGTGGTAATAGTATTTACATGTTTATATATTTTAAGTATTGTCGTCATTTTATATTAAAAATAGTACATCTTTTGTCTAAAAATTAATTTAAATGTTTTAATAATATCCACTGACTTAATTAATACGCATATTGTTATTATGAGATGAAAATCATTAATATTTTATATAAAAAATACTATTAACCCTAAAAAAAACGTTTAAACAATATATGTTTTTAAAAATAAGTTTTCAAAAGTTTCATTATTATTGTTCTTTTATTTTTCTAAAAAAAACTTCCAAACATCTTTTTAAACTTTTTTAACGACTTTACAAATACCTTTAAACTTTTTTATAATAATAAAAAAAACAATTTAAACTTTTTTTTTAAACTTCACAAACACGTCTAAATTTTTTTATAAACTAAAAAAATACAATTTTTTTCTTTAACTTCGAAAATACTATTCTCGTTAATACCATGTTTCTAAAATACTTGCAGACTTTTATAAGTAACGTTAAAAAGTTTGGAAATAATCTATGAGATGTCGATAGCCGATTTTTTTTGTTCATATATTGAGGGTAATAAAATTTTTGAATTTTTTTTACAGACATAAAGTTCAAGAGTATTTATAAAACAACGTATTACCAATTTCCATCTAAAACTACGGTAACAATAATTTTGATATATATATATATATATATTAATGTTTAAGAGTATTATTAAAACTTTTGAAAGTTTAAGTGTATTTTTAGACCAACTACAAAGTTTAGAGATATTTTTATTAATTTAGCCTAAATGAAATAAGTGTAAGAATTTTTTAAACGTGTACCAAAAGTGTCTGTTTTAAAAATACAAAGCTAAAATAAATATTTTAAAAGTATGAACAAAATTGAAAATTCATAGATGAAAATAAACATTTTTTAAAATACCAAGACCAAAATGATGTCGAGAAAGAACGGGAAAAAAATTGTGGGATTAATTACTATTTCTATAAACAAAAAATAATAATAATTATTAGTTGGAGTTGTAGACTATTGGTATTTATTTTAGGTATTATATTATTGTATCGAAGCTATGGCTAAAAAAGAGATTATAAAATCTGTTAAAGACACGACGTTACTACATGTCATAAAGGTGTTTACAATAACTTTGCATTTACCTTATTAAATATTCTATTCGCTTGTTTCACAGTAATATGAATTAAAATATTTTAAGATTATGTCAATGACTATTTTAGATTTTAGATTTTTTATTTTTAAATTGTATTTGTTTACACATTATTTCTTAAAACTTTATTTTTAAAAATAGATAATAAAATACATTAAATTGTAGCTATATGAGCGTGGACCCATTTTTCATTAATAATCTTATTAAAAACTAATAAAAACATTTATTATGGGATAATAAATTAAACTGATACTTAATATTATTTTACTTTAAAAACCATTTGACAGCTAAGAAAAATAGATTATTAGTGGCTACACAGCGTAAAAATATCCTAACAACAATTAAAAGGAAATATTCCTGAAACTATAATAATTACATGAAAATGTAGGGTCAAGAGTGTGATAATTCTGAAATGATGTCCTTATAATGCAAATGGTAAAAAAAAAAAAAAAAAAAAAAAAAAAAAAAAAAATTATTGTGGTGACCCAATGCCCCTAATGACGAACTCTTTTGTCTATTACCAAAAGCTGCGGCCCCTATCAGCTATCACTTCCTCTTCCATTTCGCGCGCCACTTATCTAATAGACTTGCCCCTATCGCTCCTTTTATCAATTTTAAACTTTTAATGCGCATTATCATAATTATCGGTAATAATTAAAATTTTAATTTTATTATTATTATTATTATTATTATTTTTTAATCAAAATTGTTAACGAGAGGGGAGCGCACGTGGTGTCCACCTGTCACGGACGCCTATAAATATGCCCATTTCGCCTCCTTTCTACTTCAGTAACAGTTCTTATTTTCTCTTTTCCCCCTTTTCTCCTCTTTGATTCAGGTGCTCTAAATCGGGTTTTTCTTCCCTCTCTTCTGAGAGATCGTCTCGTTTTGGTTTGCTGATCTGTTTCTTGGAGAAACCCTGGATTCGGGACGGGAATCTACTTCTTCTGGTTTGATTTTTCTGTCATTCCTTTTTGCTTTGTTGATTGTGGTGTATTGAGAGGAGTTGGCATCGAAGAGAGTCTGTGTGTGGCGGCGGAGGAGAAACAGACAAGGCAGGGTGCCAGTGATCTTGCTGTATGTCAGTGGATTGTGTTGAGACTTACTGTTGCGGAATTGGCAAGCTCAAGAATCCTTTGCAATGGCCTCAGCTTCGAAAAAAGCGACGTTTTCAACTGATGCTTGTTGCCATGCGAGTGGTGCCGGTTCTACTTCCGTTCCTCGAGAGGCTGCGCCTCTTGTTGCTTCCGCCAATGCCGTCCAAGATTGGAACGTGCCCTCGAACGATCGCGCCGACGATCGCCGTACCAAGAATGTTGCCATGCCGTCGTTAATTCGTCCTGTCGATGCGATTCCTGAATCTTCCACAAATGCTTCCGCCAAAGGCACGTTTCTTCTTCCCTGTCTCTTGTATTTCGATGATTTTTTGTTCTTCTCACGCTTATCTCCCTGATTGATGACCTGGAATCTCGACATAAAGCTGTGCTTGATATGACGTTCCGTGACTTTGATCTATTTTATTGTTTTTTCCTTGGGGGCCGAAATTGAGATTTTATTGTCATGTCCTTGTCGTTTAGAGCTCCGTAACGTAAATGCATTTACTGTGAGTTTATCATATTTCCGTCGGTGTAAGCATCGTTTGTTTTGTATGCTATTATTGAATCATTTTGGGGAAGGGAGAGAGACTGCGTGTGGGATTTCGCATTATCCTTTTCTGTTCTGCGACTTTGGAGGCCGTAGTTACCACTTGCTTACCCTATCATACATTGTCTAAAATTTCAAAATTTACCACTTATGGGACCCTTCTTTTGCCTTTTCATTTATGGCCTCAAATTCACGACCTTTTATGAAAGTCAATTATGCAGGTGCCATGTGGAAATAAGAATGGGTTGAGCAAGGGAAGATAAAGTTGGATTGGTGAAATCTGACATTTTAGTAGCCACTTGTTTCTTTCCGTTCTTTTTCTGCCCATCCACCATAAGGTTTTCTAGAAGCTACTATTTATTTTCTCCACTTCCTCGGTGCTTCTACTTTTTCCCGCATCCTCTAGTTCATCTTATCAAGATAAATCTCAGTACAACTTACTGGATTTGTTCCTTAACCCTTGATTGTTCCCAGCTCCTTATTTCGTCCATTTTATAGGACGAAGTTTTTTTTCACTTATACGTGCTCTATATTTTTTCTTACGTTTTCTTGATCTAATTTCTATGCTCATATCTCATACACTGTTGCTAGTCTGAATTAAAGGTACAGTAGATGATTGATGTTAGTATCTTCCATAGATTTGATCATGATTCCTTTTGTTCACAAAATATATTCCCCCACCCTTTTAATGATGGTACGAGCGTTTCTTGTAGATGATTTCTCATGCATTTCTGTTAATTGGTTGTACAGTTGTTCCCCCGATGTTGAGGGCACAATCAAGACATCCTCTTGATCCTCTGTCAGCTGCTGAAATCTCGGTTGCAGTGGCAACCGTCAGGGCAGCTGGAGCTACGCCAGAGGTTGTTACTGCTACTATGCAATCCATTTTATGGCTATTGAATTTGGATTGGTATATTGCTTGTGATTGTGATGAGCTATTTTCATTGTTTCAGGTCAGAGATAGCATGCGCTTTATTGAAGTGGTGCTACTGGAACCCGAAAAACATGTTGTTGCCTTGGCAGATGCATATTTTTTCCCTCCATTCCAACCATCCTTACTTCCTAAAACTAAGGGAGGACCCGTTATTCCCACAAAGCTTCCTCCAAGAAGGGCAAGGATTGCTGTTTACAATAAGAAGTCAAATGAGACAAGCCTATGGATTGTTGAGTTGTCCGAGGTTCATGCAGTAACCCGAGGTGGACATCACAGGGGAAAAGTTATATCTTCTACAGTTGTTCCCGAGGTTCAACCTCCCATGGTATGTTTTTAACGCCTGTTATTTACTGCACGTATTTTCACGAATAGTGTCTTTATCATAGGAGTATTTGCTTTTTGAAAGCTCCAAAGCATCGTTACATTTACTTTTGCCGGTCACTTAAATTGAATGTGAAATATCAATAGTTGTTTGTTGCATTGCGGCTTTGTTTGGGGTGAAAAACTGTTAGGATTGAAAAATGAAGAACAACTTTTCATTTACAAATAATATCAGAATAGTTTTTCAATTAGAAGGATATTGAGTGCTTGGATATTAAACTAATTTGCTCATTCCATCCTATTTTAGGATGCTGCTGAATATGCAGAATGTGAGGCTATTGTCAAAGAATATCCTCCATTCATAGAGGCTATGAAGAAGAGGGGTATTGAAGATATGGATTTGGTTATGGTTGATCCTTGGCAAGTGTTATCAATAATCCAGTTCATTATTTGTATTTGTCACGGTTTATCAAGTGCCACACCTTTGTGTCTAATATGATTAATCTCTCTTTGCTGCAGGTGTGTTGGTTATCACAGTGAAGTCGATGCTCCTTGTCGAAGACTTGCTAAACCTCTTATTTTTTGTAGAACTGAAAGTGACTGCCCAATGGAAAATGGATATGCTCGCCCAGTTGAGGGCATACATGTCCTAGTTGATATGCAAAATATGGTGGTTATAGAATTTGAAGACCGAAAGCTTGTTCCACTACCTCCTGCTGATCCTTTGAGGAACTATACTTCAGGTGAAACAAGAGGTGGTGTTGATCGTAGTGATCTGAAGCCTTTACAGATAGTTCAGCCTGAAGGTCCAAGCTTTCGTGTCAATGGCTACTATGTAGAATGGCAAAAGGTGGATGTTATGGTGGTTTCTTTTCTTTAAAAAAATTTATTATAAATTTTGCTTGGTTCATAATTTGACTTGATTTTTTTTCTTTTGGGTCTTTTCTTTTCCCTTTTGACAGTGGAATTTTCGTATTGGTTTCACTCCTAGAGAGGGTTTGGTTATATACTCTGTAGCTTATGTTGATGGCAGCAGAGGGCGAAGGCCTGTAGCACATCGACTAAGTTTTGTGGAAATGGTCGTCCCATATGGAGATCCAAATGATCCACATTATAGAAAGAATGCTTTTGATGCAGGAGAGGATGGACTGGGCAAAAATGCGCATTCTCTGAAGAAGGTTTGAATTTTTTTTTTTTTGCTCCACATTCATATCATGTGATCAAGCTATAGGAGTGTCTTCTTGATCCAATCCAATTAAATGTTAATAAATCATTGTCACAGGGATGTGATTGTCTGGGTTACATCAAGTACTTTGATGCTCACTTCACAAATTTCACTGGTGGTGTCGAAACAATTGAAAATTGTGTGTGTATGCATGAAGAGGATCATGGAATTTTGTGGAAGCATCAAGACTGGAGGACAGGATTGGCAGAAGTTAGAAGATCTAGGCGGCTTACTGTGTCCTTCATTTGTACTGTGGCTAATTATGAGTATGGATTCTTTTGGCACTTCTATCAGGTAAGTTGAAGGCATTTCTTTCTCTTTCAAGATTGGTACTGACCAAGTCTTGCAAAATTCCTTCAATAGCATTCTCGAATAAGATTTTAGCTTTATGTTTAAACAGATAACCTTAAATATACTGCTCGTGACCATGAAATATAGAATCGGGAAACACCCCACACAATGTTGTTTTCCTCAAGTTGGGAAAATGAACGCCTCTTTGTTTTGGGCATAAGAACACCCTGGATTAGTAATGATTCTAATTTTCACCGGTGCTTTAAAAATTTAACCTGCTTGGGACAGGCAACTTTTCATATAGCTAAAGAATGTATAAAAATTGTTTCTACGGGAATTATATCAGTACAAAGTTTCTATTTTTAGTCTCTTAACATTTTCTCTACCAACGCTCTTTCTTAATTTTTTTCGTTAGTGGAGGTTTGCTGATATGTAAATGATATTACAGGATGGGAAAATTGAAGCTGAAGTCAAATTAACTGGAATTCTGAGTCTAGGAGCCTTACAACCTGGTGAATATCGAAAGTATGGCACAATGATTGCACCAGGTTTGTATGCCCCAGTGCACCAACACTTCTTTGTTGCTCGTATGGACATGGCCGTTGATTGCAAGCCTGGTGAAGCTTTCAATCAGGTGCGTCTTTAACCTTGGAAAGTTGCCGAGTGTATATATACCAAATGCGCTAATGGTAAAAAGATATCTAATGGCTATTGGATTCAATCATTCAAGCTAGTGTCGTATTAGTTTTCTATCAAATAATGTAGGATGGAATGACAATTTTCAGTTTTTTAACTTGGTGAATATAGAAAGATCACAGAGATTTTAGGAATCAGAAGAGAAGACCAATTGTATTTCATAATGAGTTACATCATGTAATAAGGCTTTTGGATTCATCCATGAATGTTTTGAAAAAATCTTATACATAGTTGATTTCACTACATTGGTCATCGTTCTTCTTGTATTAAGACTTTCCCACTTAACACGCTCGTAGGTAGTTGAGGTGGATTTGAAAGTTGAAGGACCTGGGGAGAACAATGTCCACAACAATGCCTTCTACGCTGAAGAGACACTGCTGAAGTCTGAAATGCAAGCTATGCGTGATTGTAGTCCTTTGACCGCTCGCCACTGGATAGTAAGGAACATTCTTCTGCTGGCTCAATACTTCTAGGCTATTGAACTCAATTTCATGAGCAACATTAAGACTTTTGGAAACCAATGTTTTCTATTATATATTGTTCTTTCACTTTCTTTGCTTGTTCTTCAAAAAATGTTTAAAGAAATCATCTATGAAGCTAGAGACTTGTGCATGCCTAAGTGTAGAGAAGACATAGATATATAAGTTTATTTAGTTTTAAAATTTTCTTTATTGCTTTTAGTTTGACACTAAATTATTAGAAGGTGATTTCAATCTTTCTATCGTACGGTTGTGACTGAGTAAATATTGGTCCTTTTGTTCCAGGTGCGAAATACTAGGACTGTTAATCGAACTGGGCAGTTAACAGGGTACAAGCTATTGCCTGGTTCAAATTGTTTGCCATTAGCTGGTTCAGAGGCCAAGTTTCTTAGAAGAGCTTCTTTCTTGAAGCATAATCTTTGGGTGACTCAATATTCACGTGATGAGATGTTTCCTGGAGGGGAGTTTCCCAATCAGAATCCTCGGGTTGGGGAAGGATTGTCTACATGGGTCAAACAGAATCGCCCCTTGGAAGAAACTGATATAGTCCTTTGGTCAGTTTCCTTTCTTCTTCTGTTTCCACGTTTGACATATTAGCTCAGCTGCTTATTTAAGATTTTCTGTGCATGTTTTTGCATTCCTTCCTTGATGTCATGTTAATTTTCACCTGTTCTTTTTGTGCAGGTACGTATTCGGGATCACGCACGTTCCTCGGTTGGAAGACTGGCCTGTTATGCCTGTGGATCACATTGGCTTTTTGCTCATGGTATTTCTATCTATTTCTGTATCTTGTGCAAAGCATTAGTGTCAATTTATGGTATAGTTTTTCTGATCCTTTTTGTTGTAATGTTTGTGGATGATGCAGCCACACGGGTTCTTCAACTGTTCTCCTGCTGTTGATGTCCCGCCCAGTACTTGCGAATTAGATTCAAAAGACGCCGACGCTAAAGAAAATGGAGTGGCGAAGCCAATTCAGGCCCCCATTATGGCAAAGCTTTGAACTGTGTGATCATCACGGCTCCTTTCCTTCTAAATTTTATATTCTATTGTCCGTTCTTAAGTCCAGTGGGTTGCTTCCCCTTCCCCTTCCCCTTCCCCTTCCCCTTGTTAATAGAACAATATGTGTCTAGTTTTCTGAACACTTGAACGTTATCGATATGCATAGTATGATGTTGAGAGTAATGGCATCTACCTACAAAGTCTAGTTGTTTTGTTGAAAGTTTGTGTGAGGTGTCCTGTTTTTCTATGGCGGCAGGCAAAACACATATCCCTCTTCTTGTTTTCTCTGCCTCCATAAACCCATACAAGGAATATCTATCCTTCAAAGATTGATATCACTCAGGATTTTCTTTCCTTTTCTTTGATCTCCATGATTGTTCAAACAAGGGCACAGCAGGCATCCTTTGCCTGGTCAATTAAAGTCAAATCTTAATAAGGATGGATGGTGTAACTTTTCTTCAACTTTGCCATTTTAACTTTCAGGGGAATTTGAAGGAGCAGCCAGCCAGCCACACACACCACCATCATTATATTTGTTGCGTAATCAGTGGCTCCTTGATTACAGCAAACAATTTGATTTAACAGTCCTTGAAACTTTGTGAAGCTTTACATATAAGATAAGAAGGCCGAAAAAGGCAGAGGCTTTTCCCTAAAGTTAAGGACACCATCACTGTTGGTTAAAGTCACTGTCAAATAGAACTCTCTCTTTTAGTGCCTTTCCTTACAGACTCATATTTAGACTATCTTCTTGTCGGCACACTTAATTTATTACCCAAAAAAGTTTGCATCGAATTGGGTGGTTGGATGGATGAATTTGACCAAATTGGCAGAGAAACCTTTTTGAAGACTCTTTGTTTCGGGACCAAAAACTTTAAAAGGCTTACATGAAAGACAGTTTAGCAGAGCATATGATTCTTATATGTAATGATTTTGCTTGTAATCTTGTATTTCAGTTGACCTTCAAAAAATTAAAATTTGAAAGAAAAACGTATCAATCATTCATATGACGTAGCAAAAGTTGTGTGTGTGTGTGTGTTGAAAACAGAGGGGGTCGGTTTGATTTGATTGGTTATTATTGAAAAGAACAATTAGCAGTTCCATCTTGTCCAACCCAAATTGTACCTGCGGTTGGTTCTGCCTTTTCTTCTCACCCATTTTTTCTCTCTTGATTCAACGAATCACAACCCATAATCATACCATCATATCCAATTCACTTTCTTTAAGGGTTCGTAGAAACAGTTGTTGTTCATCTTATTATGATCCACTGAACCAACAAAACCCCAAGAAAATTGACACAAAATCAACAACGGAGCTCTGTTACGCTTACAGACAGAGTTAAAACATACTCTCTCTCTCTCTCTTACTTTTAATTGTAGTAGCAGCAGGTGTCTGTAGTGTACCCAGAAAATCAAAACGAAACGTACAGCAGAATCTCCTCCCTCTCTCCAATAATGGATCATACAATACAAACCAAGTATTACACCTTTTCGGAGGGCCTCATGCTCCTAATTCATGCCCATCAACATTCCACAACTAACGAACACATACTGTTTGTATGGAATGGAAAACAACCCATTATCGCTTATATTCATTCTTATTACAATAATATGAAGCATAAGCAATATGGTTTAGTTTTCTTTTCACTCACTCGATCACATCAAATACCCTTTCATTTCAACCCTCTCTATGGGAAACCCTCTTTCACTATCAACAATCTCACCGTTAACAAAAACTAAATAAAAAAATAAAATAAAAAATACCGAAATGCAATCTCTGGTGGACGAATTTACATTTCATATCTGATGGAACACTCCAAAGCTCCCTCCTCCTGCGTTTTCTGACATTGACATTAAGGGATAGCTTCCAAAATTTGATGAGTTATTTTGAGTTTGAATCATCTTCGTTTCTTCCCTTGAAGAACTTCCCTTCATCAATTCCATGTTTTTCACTTCATTTGTCTGAAACTGAAACAAACTCTCCAGTTTGTTCTCAGCTTCCCATGAAAATCCCCCGTTGTTCAGCTTCCCATGGAACCCTGAATAGTTGCTCACCACCGAGCTATTGCTTGAGCTCTCTTTCACTTCATTCATGAAGAATGAGCTCAACCCAGATGCTGAATTCTCTGAAAAATCTGTTCTTGACGTGTTCCCATGTTCAGAACTCGAATAACTTGGCATCCCAAAGCTTGAATTTGAGTACAAAAAGTTTTGGTCACATGATCTGATGTTGGACTGGTGTTGAATTTGAGCACCAAAGTATGAGCTGAGAGAGTCGAATTCAATCTTGTTTACAAAGTGGTGCGATGAGTCTTCTATTTGTTTGTAGTGATGATTTGAATCATTCGAAGAAATGGTGAGGTTGGAGATATTCCCATGAAGATGATGAGGCGCTGCTTCCATTCTTGGCTTCTGATCTTGCATGCCTTCCATATTCTCCTCCAATGGCTTGTGGGTTGCCGGGTCGATTCCTTGCTTCATCAGCTTCTTTTTCAGACATGAATTCCAAAAGTTCTTAATCTCATTGTCTGTTCTTCCTGGTAATTGAGCTGCAATCTGAGCCCACCTGCAAAAATCCCACAGAAAAATGTTCAAAAACAGAGGCGGAAAGATCCATTTTGGTGCGTGATTCGAAATTCTTATGCACCTGTTGCCTAAAACTTCATGGAGACTGATAATGAGATCCTCCTCTTGCTGTGAAAACATCCCTCTCTTCAAATCAGGCCTCAAATAGTTTATCCATCTCAGCCTACAACTCTTCCCACACCTTTCCAACCCTGCAAAAATCAATCAAACAGTAAGAAAAACCGATCAAAACCCAGAAATGGAAGAACCAAAGAAACCCAAAGCAAGGAGTTTTATATTACTTGTCAAAATCCGAACAAACCCAAATTAGAGAGAAAAGCTTTAAAGGGTTCAAGTTTTGCTCTGTTCTGGGGAGATGAAAGCAGGACGTACCGGCGAGCTTAGGGACAGAGCTCCAGCAGCCGACGCCGAAAGTGGCAATGTAATTGAAGAGCTTTTCATCTTCCTCGGGCGACCAGAGTCCTTTGCGGAGTTTAGACTTGAAGCAACAAGAATTGCGTCCCATCAGAAAGCGCAAAAAGCAAAAGGAAAAACAGAGGAATTTGGAAGTGTACAGAGGGAGAGTGGCAGTGGGTTATAAGTCAGGGATGTGGAATTTGATTTGAAGTTATATATTTTGTTTACATGTTTTTGGATTAAGAGTTGCCCAAATCACTCCACTCTAATCATACTTACCATTCTAAATCATACTTACACTTTAAGTTAACCACTCAAACAAAAAGCAATCAAGTGGGTTTTACGCAATTCTGCCCTTCTTTTTTCCACATTTCTCACTTCCTTTGCTTTCCAACATATCAACTCATTCATAGACCTTCTTTCTTCCTTAATCCCTCTTAATCATTTAATCATTCTTCTAATCTCTAACACGTCATAGATACTATTTTATCTACCAAAACAGTACGTGAGATCCCACCTCTGCTACTCAGCAAAACGAAACATTCCTTGTAGGCTGTGGAACTCTCTCCCCAACATAAACAACTGTGAGGCTGATGACTATATATAACGGGCCAAAGCAAACTATATTTGCTAACCATGGACTTTGACTGATATATAACAATTTCTCGATATGTGTCGGACCAAAACAGATAATATCGACTAATAGTGAACTTAGATAGACGGTTACATAATCTAGTTTATTTTAGTTAAATGAATTTATTGGAAAAGTAAGCTATTTTTTAGTAGTAATAGTAGGAAAAAAACGTCATGATGAATAAATTTAATATTATTGATCTCGAGTTTTGTAAAAAAAAAAAACACTTTCATAAATTATTGGTATAAAGTTTTATTTTATT
Source organism: Cucurbita moschata (assembly GCF_002738365.1). Classification (NCBI taxonomy): domain Eukaryota; kingdom Viridiplantae; phylum Streptophyta; class Magnoliopsida; order Cucurbitales; family Cucurbitaceae; genus Cucurbita; species Cucurbita moschata. The sequence continues at coordinate 353,437 of NW_019268519.1, forward strand.
TTTTAATTCATATGGGATGAGATATTTGAAATTATAAACGATACATATTTTATGTGGTTATGCTAAAAGTAATAATAATTGAAAAATAAATTATTATTTAAAAATAGAGGACGAAAATGAAATAAATATATAAGTTCATAAATTACGGCATATTTGAAATCATAATCAGTATTTTAATATTAGAAAAATAAAATATTTTTCCCTCTTTCTTCTCTCGTTCCTATCATGACCAGCCGACATGTCGTCCAATAGTCAAAGATGAAATAGCAAAAGGGAAGCCAGAAAAACGAGCCACGAAGCGAAACACGAGTCGTCAGTGACTCAATGCGTGCCAGCTAATATTAGCAGTGCAAAACAATTTTAAAAAAAACATGTTTTTTGTTTAATTCTTTTTTTAAGAATAAATTTAAAACTATATAAATTATTGATTATGAAATGGAGCCGACCGACACTATTACATCAATCGATCCTGGGCCCACCCTCCTCTATTTTTCAATTTTGACTTCTAACATTTAATATCCATTAATCATTTTCCACTTTTATTATTATTATTATTATTATTTGCAATTTCTTCAATTATAACAAAAAATATTGCGTTCCAAAAAATAAATAAAATTACTTTTACTTGTTCGCTTGGAGAAAAAAAATGTAATACACGTGGCAAACAATACGGAGCAATAGATGGAAAATTTCTGAACACCTGGTGGTACAAGAAATTACAACGAAGCTTCAAACTCAATGATTGGTTAGAGGTCTGGTGATGGTCTCTGAGACTGCCACGTGGAAGAGAGAAAATTAATTAAAACATAAATCTTATCTCTCTTCCTTCACGAATCACAGCCCACCACTCGTGTACGGCCGCCCTGCTCTCTACATTTTCTGTCGGTCTTTTCGATAGCAATCATTCCCTGCTCCGCTACTCATCACTACCAATATTTTACTCCAATCATCCTCTCTCCTTTCATATGACTTTCGACTTTGACCCTCCCAGAGTATTCTCATCCAACGGTCACAAATACGTGATTGCATTCTGCCCATCATCTTATATTAATATAATCATATAGAAAAGTTAGGATTTGTTTTGTTTTTGGATAAAATAACAATATATAAATTAATTATGCAGCTAAATATTAATAAATAAATAAATAAAGTGAAGAGAGTTGAAAGATTTTATTTTCCAAAATTAGAATTATATAGCATATACTTTTCTCCCCTCAATAAATAAACGCAGTGATTATGGGGCCACGAAAGTCGTGGATCACACGTGAAAAATAACCTGTCGGAATATAAATGTTATGTACACGTACATTATATTCCAGCATTAATTGTTTCAATATATTTTTTTAAATTTCTTTTACAGATTTATGAGAAATCATTTATTATAAAATTATCCGTCAAAACTTGATGTTTTTAATTTTTAAAAAGGGAAAATGAAAGTTGCTTAAAAAAATTAATTTCGTGGTTATGTAATGTGTATATTTTCCTTTAAATAAAATAAATATAAAATAATATATATTTTAAATTTGATTAAAATTAAATTAATCATTTGATATAATTAAAAGCTGTACCAATCATGAAAAGTATATCATGATTTTGAAAACCCTTTAGCATAATTTTAATCAGTAACCCTTTTTCCTTTAATTTTTTATTTTTTATTTTGGACAATTTTGATTTTGGCCAAGAAAACTTTAAAAACGTTCTAGAAGAAATTGAACATCGTATTAAATTTTAATTTATTTTTATTTTCATAATTTTAAAAAGCATGTAATTGCTCACCCAAAAAAAAAAAAAAGTGACTTTTTGTTTAATTAACTATAAATTATTTTAATTTTAAAGATAATTTTTTTTATATCTTATCACATAATTGGAGTAAGGTAACTTAAAAAATAGGTAAAGAATCTATTGGCCTTTTAGGGTGTAACTAATCCCCACATTTTCCAATCAAAGTCGAGGCTTTAAATTACTTTGCCTTCACCACCAAATGCCTTCATTTTCAAATCACTATAAAACCTTTTTCCCCAAACAAAAAATAAAATAAAAATCCTAATATATCTCACGCTGGTTCAAACTCTTGAAGCTCTAACTTTTCAGGGGGCCCAAACTTGACTTCTTGTTTCAGCCCAGCCCAAACTTGATATGGGCCTTATGAGTTTCTTTATTTTGTGGGCCTTCTCGTTGAAGGCCCATTAGTCTATTATGCATTAGGAATCATAGGCTACAGTTTGGGCCGATTTTGAGGCTTTGAACGTATTGATCCGGCCCATATTTAAACTGGTTTACTCACGCCTGTTGTCCGAGTTTTCGCTGAATTCAATCTGCTGTTGGTTGTTGTTGCAGGTTCTTCGTCTTAATTCTCTGTGCTTTCACTTTTCTTCAATCCGCAAGTGGAGTCGTCGACCGGGCGGCGCCGAAGAGACGGTGGCTATGGCGGATGATACTTACGGCGGCGCTTCACTTCCGTCAGGTCCTGACGGCCGGAAACGTCGAGTGACCTACTTCTATGAGCCCACAATTGGTGATTACTATTACGGCCAAGGTCATCCGATGAAACCTCACCGTATTCGCATGGCCCATAACCTCATCGTTCACTACGGCCTTCACCGTCGGATGGAGATCAACCGGCCTTACCCTGCCGGTACGGAGGATATCCAGAGATTCCACTCCGATGACTATGTCGATTTCCTCGCCTCCGTGTCACCCGAAACGCTGTCAGATCACTCCTTCTCTCGCTATCTCAAGCGCTTTAATGTTGGTGAGGACTGCCCTGTTTTTGATGGCTTATTCGGCTTCTGCCAGGCCTCTGCTGGCGGCTCCATTGGTGCTGCCGTCAAGCTCAATCGTGGGGATGCCGATATTGCTATCAATTGGGCTGGTGGGCTTCATCACGCTAAGAAGTCTGAGGCCTCCGGTTTCTGTTACGTTAATGATATTGTATTGGGCATCCTTGAGCTGCTGAAGTATCACAAGGTAATTGTGTTCTCTTTAGCTTTAGTTTTGGCCAACTGTGCTGGATACATAGTTCTTCGAGTTATATATTTTTCTAAATTTAGAGTTTTTTCAGTTTACTTTCTCGCACTTTGAGGATGATCGATTGTTTAGCACTGAGGTACTTATTGTGATATGGCCGACTGAAATTTTTTGCTTGAAGAAGTCTGCTTTTCAAATGAAGAGTTTGTGTATGCTGGATTACACATTTTACATTTTTTTTTTCTTGAACTTCGAGTACGATTTGTTGTTTGCAATGTGGAATTAAGTGTTTGGTTGAGTGAAGAAAATTCTCTTCAATATTTTTTATCAACGCATAAGATCGTCCTGTTAAAGCTTTAGCTAGCCTCAGCTGTGCTTCCACTTTCTAAGTTGCTAAATATCATTGTGCAGCGTGTACTATACATTGACATTGACGTCCATCATGGTGATGGCGTGGAGGAGGCATTTTATACTACCGACAGAGTAATGACGGTCTCCTTTCATAAATTTGGGGATTTCTTTCCTGGGACAGGGCACATTAAGGATGTTGGAGTAGGGTCTGGTAAAAACTATGCCCTTAATGTCCCCCTAAATGATGGAATGGATGATGACAGTTTTCGTGGTCTGTTTAGGCCACTCATTCAAAAAGTTATGGAGGTGTATCAGCCTGATGCGGTTGTACTCCAATGTGGAGCTGATTCATTAGCTGGTGATAGGTTGGGGTGCTTCAACTTATCTGTGAAGGGCCATGCAGATTGTCTTCGTTTCTTGAGATCGTTTAATGTTCCTTTAATGGTGTTAGGCGGAGGAGGATATACTATCCGCAATGTTGCTCGCTGTTGGTGCTATGAGGTCTGTCTGGTCTTCCTTGTGTATTTAATTTTACGTTCTTGTGGTTAAGATACTTCGTTACGAGTGGGGGGTTTTGTGTCAACAGACAGCAGTTGCTGTTGGAGTCGAACCAGACAACAAATTGCCTTACAACGAGTATTTCGAGTATTTTGGACCTGATTATACTCTTCATATAGAACCATCCAACATGGAGAATCTAAATTCTCCTAAAGACATGGAAAAGATAAGGTGACTTGTGACTGTGTGTTGGTTTGATGCTTCTTTCATATGAACATCATAAACGTAGCTCCGTTCTGTTGGCAGCGTATTTACGAGAATAGATCATTTCTTGCTCATTCATTTTATATATTAAGAACTTCTATGCTTTTGTGCTGTCTTACTGAAAATTTTAATGTAGATAAGTTGCCTACTGTATCACTTATTCTAGGAACACCCTGCTGGAGCAACTCTCTAGACTCCCACATGCCCCCAGTGTACCTTTCCAGATGACTCCTTCCTCAGAAGTTCCAGAAGAGGTGACAAACAACCTGAACCATACTTTACCCTGCACATTGCTTCATAATTTCTGTCTTTTTTTTGTAGTTTCTTTTTCTCTCTTGAGATTCATGTTGGTTTCTTTGGATGTCAGGTGGAAGAGAACATGGAACGTAGACCCAAACGTCGCATCTGGAATGGTGAGGATTATGATTCTGATGCTGAAGAAAACAGAAAGCGACCAAATAACAGTGAAGGGCCTGGTGTAAATAATCTGACGAGGTAAAGGCTTAAGCTCTATTTACTTTCTTGCACTATTTTACTGAGTGTACTAGCCTAAGCCTACCGATAGTAGATATTGTCCTTTTTGGACTTCTCCTCAAGGTTTTTAAAACGTGTCTGCTAGGGAGAGGTTTTCACACCCTTATAAAAAATGTTTCGTTCTCATCCCCAACCGACGTGGGATCTCACAATCCACCCTCCTTCGTGGCCCAGCGTCCTCGCTGGTAATTGTTCCCTTCTCCAATCGATGTGGGACCCCCAATCCCCACCCCTTTTGGGGCCCTCGCACACCGCCTCGTGTTCACCTTCTTTCGGGACTCAGCCTCCTCACACCGCCTCGTGTTCACCTTCTTTCGAGGCTCAGCCTCCTCACACCCCCTCGTGTTCACCTTCTTTCGGGGCTCAGCCTCCTCACACCGCCTCGTGTTCACCTTCTTTCGGGGCTCACCCTCCTCACACCGCCTCGTGTTCACCTTCTTTCAGGGCTCAGCCTCCTTACTGGCACATTGCCCTTTGTTTGGCTCTGATACCATTTTTAACTACCAAAATCCACCATTAGCAGATATTGTCTTCTTTGGGCTCCCTTTTGGGCTTCCTGGAAGGTTTTTAAAACGCATCTACTAGGGAGAAGTTTCCACACCCTTATAAAGAATGTTTCGTTCTCCTCCCCAATCGATGTGAGATCTCACAATGAACGTGTCTCAGCACTTGATATTAAATTCTAAAGATGGTGTACTACATATATCTTGTGCTATATTGAGGCTTTTCAATTTTTGCAAAGACCTTAGCTTTAATATCTGAATATCAGTACACGTGATGCAGGGACGAAGTAGATGGTATGGAGGAAGATAAGAACATGGACCATCAACCTCGTTGACAAATACTATGTGTAGATTTCTTGACGACCTAGAAGTCTCACCAGTTTCGTAAGAGACACTTAGGATCAAGTCATAGTTCTTAAAGCCTGGGTTATGTCTTTTGATTAGGCATTGGAACATACCGATAATATTATTTTCTCGACATGAAATTTAGAATTTGTACACACAAGGAATACCTAAACAGGAATCAAGGGCATCCACATCGGAGACTTTTGTACAAATATTTTGGAGTTGATATAAACTTGGTGATATTCTCTGGTGTTTATGAAATATACTGTTCATAATTAAAAGTTCTCATCACCTTACACTTTAACTGCGTACATTTGCCGAATGATTATGCCTACTTTGCTGCATGTGTGTTTTTTCGACATTATTGCCTACTTTGCTGTAATGTTGTCCCCTTGCCAACGTCTGCATTGCTCAACACTAATCGCCCTTTTCAAACAGCAGCCTTACCTTGCACAACACTCCATCTCACCTCACCAACATCATTGAACCTAGCTGTGCTGGTGTCCACATGATAGACACACCGACTGACCCGACTCGACCTCAACCCAAAACTAGGAGTGGTTAGCTTAGTTTTTAAGTTGGGGGCAAAGAAAAACTTGAAACTTTGTCTTGGTCATTATGGATCATGATTCAGTGATGTAAAGAAACTAGAGCTACTAAGAATAAGGTAAAACATTGGCAAAAGGCTCTGCAAGATTCCTTGAAATTATAGGTGTTTTGTGCTAGCCTTGGAGATGCTACCACTGTTCTTCTATTCAATATCCGTCCCATCTGTATCTTAGCCTTTATTTGGAGGACATGTAATGAAAGGAGGGAAAAAGAAAGTAAGATCAAAAAGTGAAGACCTATAGAAAATGCCTGGCTTTCCATGCTGCTGATTCTGTCGCAATTGGCTTCACAATATAGCGCCCATTGTTTGAACTGCAAGAGCTTAGCCTGCCAGTTATAGTGCCATCAGAACCCGAATAGTCCATGCAAAATCTCCTCTCCTTTTCATGCCTCTTATAACCAGCTCTCTTCCTTAGACTCTGTTTCTTCAAAATAGAGCTCAACTTCGCTGCGCCACATTCAGCATTCACCGGCGTCGGCATCGCCTCGAGACCCATCAACTTGGCTACAACTCCTGGTTTGCGCCACACGACACTCTCTCCAGCTATCGTCGATGGCAACCGCAAGGCTGTTTCTAACGTCAAATTGAACTCGTTCTCATGAATTCTCCCTCTGAGAGCATACTCACAGCAAACTGATTTCCTCCCACCCTTTTCAGCAGCATCCCTAAATGAAGATCGATACATTGCATCCTTTCCATCGAGGGAAAACCGAGGGTACTGATTCAAGGCATTCCGTGCAGAGCGTAAGATATCCGAGTTGTTTACGCACGACATCCTGCCTCGCATCTCATTGTAGTTGCAGAGTTTAGTCCTTCTTGCCGTCTCCTCCTCCAGCTCCAGCTGAATAATCATCTCCTCCAAGGTTGGTTGGTTTTGTGTGCATGACATGTCGGGCGAGGCAGGGAAGGGATCCTGGTTGGTTTTGTGTTGGTTGAGCGTGGAGGTGGAGCCATCGCCATTGCAGAAAGTTCTGAAGCCTTTTCTCATCTTTGCAGCCAGAGAGTTCTTGAAGAGAAAGAAGGATAACTCCTTCATTTTGGATCAAAACTTGGAGGTATGATCCGACTCTTCATTTACTTTTTTTCCATTTTTTTTTCTTTGATTGTTTTGAAGATATCTTGAATTGTGAACACAAATTGGTATAGAACTGTGAGTTGAATGAATGAGAGCGGTGTGGCCTCATGTTCAAAGTGAGTATATAGTGTTAATTAATGGCATTCACGTTCCGTTTTGATTAAAAGATGTTATCTTTCACAAGTAAGTTCATGTATCATTCAAATGCCCTTTTCTGTAATCTCTCGTCAACTTTCCACTCTCATTCACTTCTCTTAATCCTTAATAATGAATGAGCTAGTTTGAATTAAATGCATTGCTTACATTAGTTTATCAAAACTTTTATTAAAAAATAGAGAACTCCTTTCGATTTGAATTTTAATACCATGAATCCTACTCCAATTATCATAAAAATAAATGAAATTTTTTGTAGAGATCCAGATTGGAGGAAGACTTCTTCATCCCGTCTCATTCGGCCATATCGACAGGTCTTATTTAATCAACTAAAATGTCAAAAATTTAAACTCCCATGCGACTTGTATTGTTGAACTAAAAAAACGCTACCGGTTACAAAATTCTCACGAAAAAGATAGAACTTTATAAAAGGGCTTATTGCCTATCTGTCAAAGAACATATAGGAGTAATAGATGGATGATTAGGTTCCTCCATGGAATAAGAATCAGAATCTTGTCTGGTGGGTCCTCATTGGGCCTACACTCATATATAACTTTGGGCTTACTTGCCTAGCATTAGCCATTAGGGTCTCTTTTTAAAACTAGGTTAAGCCCGATGACTCTCCTTCAAAATATCAACTATTCAATGGGATCCACGTACAGCCATAAAGCAATATGATTTAGATTTACATTAAACCTAATCAACCTTAATTAAAATATAATATTATGTTCTTATTATTTTGTAATAATAATTCCCATGTTACACTAGCTAGATAGAAAATGTATGAAAAAACAAAAAAAAGAAACTTAGAAACATACCGTCCATCTGTCAATCTAAAATCACCTCAATCAATATCGTAAATAAAAATTTGTCTTAAAATATGAACTCGAGTATTGAATGAACACGTCAAACTGTTTACGGGGCCGAGACCATTCAAATAATTGGAAGGCATGAAAGAAAGGAAGTAACCCTAACCCATCCACATATATTTTTCAATATTGAAGTGAACATTAGAAAGAAAGAAAAATAAAAGAGACCCCACAGCCTCTGCCACTCTCACTCATCAGTTCTACAAACCCACCTCCCTCTACTACACTTTTCCAGGAGAGCCCGCCTGGATACCCACATCGCCCTAAAACCCTAACCTAATTCTAACATGATCTTCATTTCCTTAACAACACCAAAATGGTGAAGATTTGTACTTCTAATCTCTTAATCGAGCATAAATGTCTTAACTAGTCGAATTCTACTTGAACTGACACAACGATAAATGAAGTAGTTTCTCCTGAATCCAATGAACAATGTCGATTGCGTGGGACTGTTTACAATAATCACGCCAAGCCAAGGAGAAAATTCAAAACCCAGTTACAATTTCATGATGGATGATCATATAAACACAAACAAGGGGCATGTGATATTATAACTAAAAACTCAGTCTTAACCTAAAATTCAGGTAAAGTTGGAGTATTTTCACTCTCACTCGTACTCGAAACGCTGTATAAACATTCATTTTTGGTCGAAGAGAGGGTATGTTTATGAATTGAGGATAGATATGAAGAGAGGGGAATGTATAGGAGTACTGAAAATACACATAAAATGGTAGAGCTATGAGTGTAATGGAGTGCATGAGAATAAAAGAAAGAGGAATAAAAAAAGGGAGACAATCCCACATATCTGATAATATTATTGGATGCAGGGTCATAGTCATTCTTTAGTTAGTGTACCCACCATTTATTATTATCCTTGTCTTTTGCCTCCATTCTCCTCTCCCTGCTGCTTCTTCCCATCCACTAAATATACTCTTTCCCATCTTTCCTCCACTCAATGCAACCCTAAATTTCTCTATCTCTCTCTTTCTCTCTTCATCTTCTTGCTCCACCTAGGGTTTTGCTTCAGCTCCATCACAGCTTTGCACAGCTCTGTGACTCATAACGTTGGTTTATCAAAGGCAAAGGAAGAAGGGTTTTATCTCTCTCTCTCTCTCTCTCTCTCTCTCTCTCTGGAAAGGTAAAAGGGACTTCCTTTTTTTGTTGTTTTTAATTGATTCTAAGGAAAAGGAAATGACCTAGATCACACAACAGAGGTAAGTTTATGTAGCTCTATTTTTTATATTATTATATATATATATTATCCCCATAGGTAAGAAAAAGGCTAAACAGAGAAATTAATCTAGACCCTTTGACGAACATTGGCTAGGTAGAGCTTATTTAGGGCTCTTTCTTTCTTGTCCATTGTGTTATTATATATACACATATATATATATATTGATGACTTTACTTTGTTCATCGGTCATGTCTCATCTTCTTCACCAGATTGCAGAAATGTGAAGCCTTTCTTTGTAGCTGCACGCAACCTTCTGCTTTCTTCTCAGTTTACACTTTGAAAATAAAAAAGATCAGAAAGAGAGAGAAAAGGAAAAAATAAAAATATAGAAAGTATATGCAACCAGCTGCTTCAAAAAAAAAAAAAAAAAAATCCAGTGATAATATAACTTATGGGGTCAATGAGTTGTAAAAATCTAGGTAATGGAAGAAGAATGAATCATAATTCATTCTTGGAAAATAAATTAGGGTCTAATCGAACGAATCTAACTATTTCTTTTATAATGATTGGATTTGAACCTCTAATCTCGAAAATATCTAGTTAGGGTTGAAGATGGGAAGAACAGTAAAAATATATATATATACCTGCAAATAGGCAGATATAGCAGAAGATGTTTGTCTGCAAATTTGATTAGGGAGTTGTACGAGTGTCTGTCCATGGGAGAGTTTTGTGTGAGTGCGCACGCGCGTGACAGACAGATAGAAGGTTTGGATCTTTGATTCTGCGCACATAAATGAAACTTGGGGATCAGCTACCAAAAATTCTCAATTACTTTCTTCTGAATTTCATCTGACTTATTCTAGAAATTCCCTTACTTAATTTTATTTACTCTTCACACATAGAATGAAATATAAACAAAAGAAGCAAAGGTTTTGAAGATATTATAATTGAAGAACGCAGAAAGATAGCAATGATTATTGATATTGATGTTCTTACTTTGATTTTGTTAAGGAAGATGGCATCATCAAGTTGTTACAACTCTCCATGTGCTGCTTGCAAGTTCTTGAGAAGAAAATGCATGCCAGATTGCATTTTTGCTCCTTATTTCCCACCAGAAGAGCCTCAAAAGTTTGCCAATGTCCACAAGATCTTTGGGGCAAGCAATGTCACAAAGCTGCTCAATGAGCTTCTGCCTCACCAAAGAGAGGATGCAGTGAATTCTCTTGCCTACGAGGCCGAGGCTCGAGTCCGAGACCCGGTCTACGGTTGCATTGGAGCCATCTCCTTCCTCCAAAGGCAAATCCATAGGCTCCAAAAGGAACTCGACGCTGCCAATGTCGACCTAATTCGGTACGCATGCAACGAGATCCCTGATGGCGGAGCGAGTCATGTGGTTCAGCCAATCCCCGACCTACGCCCGAGGGCTTTGGATCAGTATCATACAAGAATTCTTGGGAATGAAGGGTCATCAAGTGGATATTATAATCAACATCCTCCTGCTTTCCCTATGGGCTATCCACTTCCTTGGAATGAAAACTCTTCTGGAAATAACATCAATGAAGGAGGAAGGGATGACAATATTTGAAGATAACTTTTCCAAAACCTCTCAACCCTTTTAGGGTTGAGTGAGAAACTTCTCTTCTCTCGTAAGTCACTTCCTCATATATATATATATATATGATGGGTTTTTCTAGCTAGATGATTTGGTTTCTAAAATCCCAAAATTTGTCCATTTAAAATCCTAAGCAATTTCGTATGAGTTTATGTTTTAAATTATGAGGGCGTAAATAAGGTTGCTTTGCATGAAGCTAGCAACATAATGTTTATTATCGTGTGAGGTTCATTTTCTAGAGAGCTCTTTTAGCTTATTATTGTATCAATAATTTTGTATTGCCATTGTTTATGCTTAAGAATAAATGAAAAGAAAAGAAAAAAAAAACAATATTTTTATCTCGTGTTTTGTTGAGTGTTCTTAAAAAAGCAGATTCTCTTAGCCTTGTGTATTTATATATTCATACATATATATATATGCATCTATGTGTAGCTTAGTCGTCCTATTTTTAACCCTATGTAATATTCTCTTCTTCCTTTTCTTTCTACTTTCTTTTGAGAGGACCAGGTAAGCTTTTCTTTTGTAATTGTCAAATGTCAATAACAATTTTAGCTAAATGATAAGGTTTTTAGCTATTTATTTGATTGAGAAAAAGACCTATAAAGAGAAATGCTTGAAGCAGCCCCAACCTTTGGCACCTAACAAATGAGCCTCTATGTTATGGCAAAGTTTTGAAAACTGAAGGAGGGTTGTGAAGGGAAGGATTTGAAAGGGCCATTTTGAAAAGAAAAGGAAAAACAAATTTCCCGTGGATGGGGTTTTCAGTTTCTTTTTATATTTCAATTTCTTCACCTAACTTTTTACTGTTTTCATCTCCCCATCACAACTCACAAGTCCCAGACTTTGCAGTAAAAACCCTACACTACTCATATTCACAGTAAAAGCTTATCTTCCTTCTGTACTTTCTGTTTTGTTCTTTATTATTATGTTTTATCCTCGTGCTGATCAGAGTTTTCTTTTTTGTTTGTATATTAATGAAACTTTGTTTCTGCATGGGATTCATGAAAATAATACTAACAAATGAAGCAAAATAATGAGGCATGAAAACAAATTAGAGACAAACAAATATAATGAATACTAAAAAAAGCCTTACTGATTCCTCTCTGAATGGCTTTCTGGGTTCCGGAGAAGAGCCCTAATTTGTTCATACTCCATCGTCCGAGATGTTTTCTTCTAAGCACTAATAGTATTTGATTTTGAAGTGTGAAAAGAAAAGGGCACTGTTTGGGTTCAGAAGTTTGGGGTTTGGGATTTGTGAGTGAAACTGTAGTAATCTTAATAATCTTGTAGTCTGCAGACAGATGGGGAGAGACGTGGTGAAGAAGTAAACAGAAGCTGAAATTTGGCAGGAACTTCATAAGCCTTTCATCATATAAGGACAAATATCACCAGACCCTCCCTTTCCTTCTATTTTTGACCCCACCACAACAATTCTTCATCATCTTTTTCCCAATATTTTTTTGTTTTATCTGAACTTTTCCCAATTCCAAATTAGGAAATGTGTAATGGATCGTATTAATTATTAGTATATGACTAAAAAGAATCAAACTATACCCAAAAATGGTATTATTAACACTAAACAACTCTTAATTTGAGATTGTGCAAGAACTAATACATATATATTATACTATCATTTTCAATATTCTTTTATACAAACTTAAAAGATATTGAGCCCAAAGAAGTAGCCATTTTGGGCTAACCATTGGGCCTCTTGTTCCTTCCATCATTAAGGAAAATTGTAAGCAAGAGCTCCCATGTTTATGGGGTTTTAATCGCAGATTCCCACTTAATTTTCAATTTTTTTCAATTTTAAAATTTGGTGAAATTTTGTTTCACACGTCCAAATCTTCCTACATTTATCTAACTACATCTTCTATCATTTAACAGCTCTCACTTTTGTCAAATAAAATATGTAATAACTATTGTGTCAGTGTGCAGCGTACGAATCAGGTTGATATCCATGTGTTCAAAGACAAATAATGATTAATATAATGAAGAACCTCTTACTTTTTTTTTTAGAATCATATTATAAATATTAGTATATACAAAGACGTAATGTGTAGCTATTTTATCTACATCATTGGTATACATACCCTGATACGGTTCAATTAATGTATATATGTATATATATACATTTAGATAATCTATCACATCATTTTTCAATAAAATAAAGTTAACTAAATAAAGCGTATAAAACATTGATTAAAAAGAAAATAACTCTTAGACGCTTCCTTCCAAAATGACTATCAAATATTGTTCTTAATTTCTCCTTACACTTAATATCACATCATAAGCTACGGCAACTGCTCTAAAAGTCAAACTTTTTCAGCAACTTCCAAAAAGTACCTCCACCTTAGAAAATAGTGTATAAGCTCTAAAATTTTTCAAATTAAAGGGAGATACCAAATTGTGATAAGATTCAACCAAGGATAGAGGTGGATACGCATAGACCTCTATCTCACCTTTCATAATCTCGATTCACACCCACACAAAAAATATATAATATACACACACAGATATATATATATATATATATATATATATATATATATATATATATATATCAAAATCAAATCTCATATACAAAATATTTATTCGTCTTAGAATTTAGTATCACATGGGTGTAAGGCATTAACTAACAAGAACAATTATAATGAGCAAGTACCTGTTGTTTGTGCGACGGGGGGCACCATTCACTTTTTCTTTTTGTCACTGTAAGTTGGCCACCACAGCCCTCATCGCTACGCCAAAATGAACTAATTAATTACTTTAAGAATTTATGGGTCCGGTTGAAAATGAAGCAATTTTGAAACTAAGAAATTTACTCTTACCAGTTTAAGGCAAACACGTAGCCATCACAGCAGGTCGCCGGAAAGAAGCTCAAAATGCATTCTTGAGTGGAAGTTTGGTTCCATCTCACCATCAGTGCAGTCGTTTTCAGCCAAGGAATCCTATGACAAAATTAAACCTAATCTTTTATGGTTTGTCGGTAACCATCCCAATTCAAATTTGTCGTTATTTAGCCTCAGAAATGTATGCCCATTCTACTCTAAGTTACTATGTTTAGTATTAACCATTAAACCAATCTATTCTTTTACCAACTCATTCCCATTTGGTGCAGAGGTTGGTAACGCAGAATTTTCCAGTTGCTATAAGTGTGAGCAAAAGAATGAGAGTTTTTTTTTCCGGAAGAATCGTCTAAACTAAAAGAAATTCTAGTTATTTCTTTCAAATTCAATGATACGTTGAAGTGGAGACTCGAATCTTTAACGTTCGAAGAGAGCATACCATATAATAACTTAATAAATTGAATTTTGCTAAAATAAACATAAGAAAAAGTTCAAACGAAGTGTCCATCGGCTATGATATGTGTGGACAAGAGAAACTTACCTGTCATGCAATAAGCGTAGAAAGAATTAAAAATAAAAAGAAAAGAAAAAATGTCCAAGTACAACACCACTATTAATACTTTTTCCAAGTTTCAAAGCTTGTAGGCCCTCTTAAAAAGTGCCAGAAATCTACCTAAAGTTACCAAATAATACGAGCGTGATTAAGTTTTTTGTAAAACTTTCTCATGTGAGTTATCGCATATCAGATTCTTAATTCCAATGGGGTCACAGGTCAAATCTCCCTGTTTTTTCATGTATAAAATCATACAGTGACAGCCGTTCACGAGTCTCATAGACATTTCCACTAATCATTAACTCTGAGAGAGCTAGCTAAGTAAGAGCAGGGGATAAGCGAAGCCAATATAGATACCTCAAATGCAGCTCTCTTATGGAAGAGCTTTTGGACAGAGTTCACATCAAACACATCTTTGTCCCTCAATTTCTATCTATAAGACCAGCTTGAAAACTCACTCGGCAACCCAGAAAGGCTGAAGAAGCAAAGGCTTCACTAAGATGGGTGTGTGCTCAAGCAAGGGTGGGAGCAATATTTGTGATGATGATGTTGGAGGATTGAAAGAAAAGATAAGGCTGCTCAGGGAGGAAGTGAGAGGAGTAATGTCTGAGATGGATAGAGAGGTCAAAGCCCATGAAAAGGACATGGTGATGTTTGCATTTAAGGAAGCAGATTGGAAAACAGAGAAGAAGAAACTCAGAGAGGAGGTGAAGATGTTGAGGAAGAAGGTAAAAGAGAGGATGACAGAGATTGAAGAGGGAAATTTTGGAGAGAAGACTGCAACAGAATGGGAGATTGAAAGAACTCCAAATACCATCTTTGAGCAGATACAACAGGAAAGAGCACGCAGAGATGAAGCCATTGAGAAATGGAAGCAACTTTATCACGCTATCAAGATTGAGCTCGATGACCTAATTCAGAGAACACATAATGGTATGCCTATTCTAAATTTCCTTTTGTTTCTAAATTTTATAGTCTCTGTCTTAGCTGTTAAAATTGAGAATTTAAGATTAGTCGAGCACATTGGATTTTCGATCACTAAAAGGCACTCAATACTTGCTTTGATAGGAGATGGATTGTACTGGGGAGCGAATGAGAGAACAGAAGCACTACAAACGGAATTGCTAGCAAAGGAGGAGACCATAAAGGCCCTCAAAGAACAAGTGGCTTCAATGGAGCAAGAAAAATATAAGAGAGACACAGAAATTGACATACTGAGGCAAAGCTTAAGAATTATGACCAGTAAGAAGGAAAATCAGATAGAAACCTTCCATAGCTGCGTTTGTAAGTAGCCTGCCAGTGAAGTAAGGAGCACGAAAACAGAAGTTCCAATGAAAAGCCAATTGAAAGTGTTGCTAGAAGCAAATGCATCCAGGAAGCTGTTACTTTTGCACCCCCACCCTTAATTTCAACCCAACTGTTATTTTCATAATCATTTCGTTGGGATGGTCCAATAGGTAAACTTTTTTGTTCTATAGACTGCAATGTTGAGAAAGTTCCAAAAACAATGAGAAAAAAGGGGCTTATCCTGACAGGAAGAAAAAATGGCGCATCAAATGTTCTCATTGAAATTTAGTGATAGATTAATTTCTTTCGATTCAAATTTACAATATCATGATAACTATTGGTCAAGTTCTACTCAACATCAACAATCTATCACACAAGAAAATCTAACTTATAGAACAATAATGACTGTACTTATAAGATCTGAACTAGAAATGTGAGACTACGGCTCTACCAATATCGTCCACGAATCAATTTTGGTGCCCAACCTTGTAGCATATGAATCATATTTCTCTTCGTACAAAAATTTATGAGGCCAACTTAATTCTTGGGATCAATAGGAGAAATGCTTCAACTTATGCTAATGTCATCTGAATCATATGCACTCTAATCGCAGTTAACATGAATGATAAAATCCATCCGTAAATAGCATCGCAATATTTATTTTGGACATTTAGTCTAAGCCAAACTCACCTTCGTTTCACCAGATCTGCAAAACAAATCGCTGGAGGAAAATGAAACTACCAAAGCAAGCTCTCGGCCATTGAAGGATGCATCGCGTTCGAAATTGCTTGCGTCGCTCATTGTATTTTATCGACCATCATGAGAGAAGAAACGTACTGAAATCGCCAAAATGGATGCCTCGAGTAAGGGCATTGAGGCTTCGCGCCAAAAGTCGTTTAATTTTGGGTAATTATAATGGATTGCAAACTAGGTTTTATTTATAAATATGGTAAATCATTTTTTAAATAAGATTTTGTTATTCTTATTTTACCCTCTTTATTTATATATATATATATGACTCTTGGCCTCGTTCATGATTTCTCCACATGAGATCCTGAGTGCAAACCTTCGGTCCTTTAATCCATATTCAGGATCAAGATTCGACATTTCTTGACTCTGCAATCGTCTACGACTCTTACAACATAGTGTGAGACTAACCTAATTACGTGAAATGTAAAATATACCGTAAATAGCCTACCGCCTACTTGTAGGTTATTTATAGTGTCCATGGCTGAGGCTAAGGTACCACAATCTAGACTTTAACATAAGGCTTAAGTATAGAGTTGATTCTATAGAACTTGGTCCTAAGGACCTATGTTTCGGGTCTTGAGCCCTTAAACTTGGTCAGTGTGTTACCTAGTTCGGGCTTATAATGGGTTTAAGAGAGTGGACCCCAATGGATTATCCACTTCCACTTCATACACAATGCATACCACTAGTCTTAATTTTAAAACGCTATCCTAAAAGACTTAATAGGTCCAAAAAATCTATGTTCACAGAGAATTTGGGAGCTGAATTGGTTCACAAAGAATTTGGGAGCTGAATTGGCCCACGATTGCTCCAACTTTCCCATGCGTCCCCCAATTAAGGGTGTTCCAGAGAGTACCTTGAAGACAGGTTGTCCCAGAAGGCAAAGGCATTAAAATAACCGTTGGGCTGTACAGCTTTCGAGGCGACATATCCAATGGCATTGCAGGTTTGTACATGAGCTGGGCTCCAATTACGGGTTGAAACTGGGCCCATCGGAAGGCCCGGAATCTGGGCTATAATTCGGACTCCTATATTCAGAAGAATAATTTATTTTTAAAAAAAATTATATTTATGAATATTTTAAACCTTGTTAACCCATTTATTGATTTCAACGGCTTCCCACTAACTAGATGAAGTAGTACAAAATAAAATGGAACAATGAGCTGCAAAATAAAAATTAATAATAAATATTGCTCTTTTCCTTTTGAAATTTACATTTTGCAAGCCCAAAACCTCTGTGTTATTGATCAGCAGAGTTTCAGAAGTCATGACCTGATCTGCG
This sequence comes from Cucurbita moschata, assembly GCF_002738365.1. Lineage (NCBI taxonomy): Eukaryota > Viridiplantae > Streptophyta > Magnoliopsida > Cucurbitales > Cucurbitaceae > Cucurbita > Cucurbita moschata. The sequence goes on from NW_019268519.1 coordinate 371,113, forward strand.
ACAATCTTTGTATAAATAAATCATAGGTTTCTTCACGATCCATCATGCTAATTCGGACGTATTTCGGGCTTACACCGAAATGCTTCCCGCCTCGTGTGAGGATCTTATGGCGTCGGAGGAAGCTCTCGCAATCATCGACGTCATCTCCATCGCATTTTAACCAAGCGAATGCTGCAGAGCAGAGGACAAACAAAGTCAGTCATCAAAGTTCAAACAACTAAAATGAATGTATCCATCCAAAGATATAGTGGATGTTGTTCTTGCCAGGTTGAGATCCCAAGTTGTTGTCAAAGAAGTTGCAATGTGCAGAAGAAAATTCAGGCAAACTAAATATGCCGCTACGTTTCACTGCATCCCTTAGCATCCTCCATCTCTCAGTCATGAGGGCATGGCTGAAATGGAAGAACGATTCGACATGTTCCGAACCACCGGCCTGTTCGCAACTATCGGACACTACTTCGAGAACTTTAGCAGCTCGAATCTGCGAGTCCTTAGACACACCAATGGTATTCAGCTCAATGAATTTGGTCATTCTCTTAGCAACTTCAACATCCTTCACAAGAGCCCACCCAATGCGCATTCCAGCATGACCAGTAATCTTTGAGACAGTGAAGAGCGTCAAGTCGTTGTCAGCCGGGGACGATATAGGCGTATATTGCGGCCAATAATAAGCAAGGTCATGGACCAATATACCACCAGTTCTATTCACCATGGAATGTCGAACGAAGCCATCAGGATTGTTGGGGGAGGTGACCAATTCAATGTAGGGCTCGTCCTTGTTGAATACCTTCGCATCGCCAGCCCATTTGTGGAGCCCTGACTTGATGCTGTCGGTCATCAAAGGGTAACACTGTATGCATAAATCATGTGATTGGGTTAGGTTCCATTTCAATTATTAAAAAAGAACATTCATAAAAGCTCAATATAAAAAGCACAGAAAAACAACGTGGAGTTGATTCAGTTCACTTGACAAACTTTAATGGAAGGAACATGTCTTAATTCCACGACATTTCATATAAATACATATAAATTCCTGTTTCTCCGACCTCCCATTCATTAAAGAACATATCAGACAGTGCATGTGGAGTAAAAGAATTCAAAATAAATAAATCGCTGTTGACTTTATGAGATTCTTCTAATTTGTTAAAAAAAAAAAAAAAAAAAAAAAAAATCTTAAAAAAAAGTTTATTTATCCCCAATTTATAATTATTCGATACAATCTTAGATAAAATAAAAATGTTTGAACCTTCGCAAATAAACACAAATCAATTTATAATCATTCAAAAAACAAATTCATTAATAAGAACAAATAAAATTGTAGCTTCTTAATATAGTNAACAGAAGCATGTGTCCCATCATAAACTCACCGAGTAGTATGGGGCTGCAGAGACCACGCTGATCGGGTTCGACGCATCTTGCGGGGCCAACGCATAGAGTGCAGCTGAGAAGAGCTGGGACGAGCCCGTCCCGACAACAATGTGTCGTCCCTCTGTCAGGGCGTTACCGACCACCTTATGCACCCTCACAATTTGCGTGGCAAATTCAGGCTCCAAGAACCAACACAGGTTCTTCACATCAGAGAAATAACTCATTGATTGCCATCCAGGGATCACGATTGTGGCCTTGTCCCCCATTTGCTTCCAATACTTCTCATACATTGTCGGGTCACCACTGCATTTAAATCATATTACAATCCAACTTGCTCAAATCTTGATCAAACCTATTAAATTAAGCTTAAATTTTGAGTTTATGTACCCTAAAACCTCAGTATGGAAGAGGGAACAAAACAGAGGGTCCGGTCCCGTCCCTACTGGTTCTGCATCACTCCATCAACCATATGATCTCAATGTGGAGAACAAGTGGAGGGAAGTTAAAATCTAGATGGGACCCACAAAGTGGTGGAACAAGATACTAATTTCCAAACATCATCTTTTTTTTTTTTTTTTTTACAGTGTTTTTAATTATTCATTTTTCTTTTGTAATGGGCGGCCAAAAGTTAAAAGAGAACCACAAAGATGGGGTTTTGGTGTTGCATGCAAGGTTGAATAAGCCACGTGGCTCCCACAAAAAACAAGAATCTTCCTCTTCTTATTCTTCTTATTCTCATTCTCATTCTTGAATGGAGAAAAATAAAAGTTATTTCAGGACAAAAGAGAACCACCACGATGCCATTTTCTGGGGTCAACTTCAAATCTCCACCGTTCATGGTGCATTCTCGAACTTACTATCACAATTATAATAATATTTTCCTCACGTAAAAATTAAAAATTTAAAAATCGTAGCACAGCTTACAAAGAGCGAGGAGCTGTCTGTGTCTATGTTAGCAGCAAAACGGCATGGATCAAAGCGGCTTTTAGACAAATCCCAAAACACAGGGCAGCCTCGTTTCCAAGCCAGGAGCTTTAAATTGAAACAAGCCTAGCAGTTTCTTTTTTTTTAGAGAACATGTTTTTTGTACGGTTAAATTAAATATATGTATTTTTATTTTTATTTTCCCAAAATATCACTGACATCCCCAAACAGGTTCGTGGCTTTGACACCCCCAAAGCAAAGTCCACACCTAAAAAGCTGGGAAATTACGTGGAAATTACCCCCTTGCCCCTCCCCCCATCAGAAAAAATTTACATTACGGTGGGGTTAATTCTGATGCAGGACGATGGTAAAGGTAAAACAGAATCCCATTAGATTTGAAACACAGAAGGTAAAAAAGCAGAAAGGGAAAATGGATTAAGAGTGAAGCGGAGAGTACTTACTGGTCAAGGTTTATAACTCTTTCCCTTCCATTTTGACCAAGAGGTTGAGTTGCAGGAGTGGCTGCTGTTGGCGATGACAGCAAAGGGAAGGACAAAAATGTCATTTGGGCAGCGTTAATTCCCTTCTGAACTGCCATTGGAGCTCTGTTATCCTGATTTATAGCTCTTAGAATCAAGCTGACGTTCAAAGCCATGGACAGCACGAAGAAATGCTTAAGTGAAATCACTTTGATTACTCTGCCCATTGCTCCCCAAAAAACAGAGCACAGAAGAGAAAAAACAGAGCAAAGCAGAAGAAACACTGAACCAAAAAGGGCAAAAGTAAAAAAAAGCAGAAGACGAAGAACACTTGAAGAAAAATAAAGTGGTAATCTCTTGAAATTTGGTAAAATCTTGTAAGGGTTGGGGGAAAAAGGAAGATGATTGGGTGAAATAGAAAGTGGAAATGAGTGAAACAGAGAAGGGGTGAAGTTAAAAAAAAAAAAAAACAAAGATAAAGAGAAACAGAGGTGTGTGATTGGAAGAAGAAAGAAGTGATCAAATATTACTGCGTTTTGTCGCCATTTTTGAAGCTTGGAGGGAAGAGAGAAAACAGAGAAGAACAGTTTTCAAAACAGATAGAGGAGGAAGAGGAACAGTCTTGAAAACGCATCCGACAAAAGATTTTTTTCTCAAGAATCAAGAAATCCCACAACGATTTTCAGGGAAAAGTTGCAGACTTTCGATGCTGGATCTTAAAAATCTCTCACACTTTAAAACTATAAGATTCACTGTTCCATCTTCAAATACAAGGGCTCGCATATATATATATATATATAAAAGCTGCTCTCTCACTGCCACTACATGCTGTGCATTATTTTTTGGGGTTTCCTCTGCTTTCCTCTGTTTTCTTTTTTTATTATTATTACTTAATTTTCTTTTTATTTTCTTTCTGGGAATTTATTCTTCCATTTTTTCCATTATTTCCTTAAACCGTATGTATTTTTCAATTGATTTATCTTTCAATTTATTACTCTCTCCCTCTCCCTGTCTGGTAATTTATAATACTTTCACATGATGCCCTAGTTCTAACCAATATTCTTAATAATCTATAGTGGTTTGGCTCTTTTCATATATAGGGTGGTTTTCTTTTCTTTTTTCTTTTTTTTTTGTGGAAATTTATTCTTCTATTTTTTTTTATATTGAATTATAGTTTATCAAAAGTATTTAATATTTTATTATAGACAAATATTTATGTTATCAAATATATTTTATTAAATTATATTTAAATGTGATTTTCAACTGGTGAGTAATTTTGGTGGCCGTTTCACCCCAACCACGTTGCCTTTCCTGTTTCAAAAATTTCCCACAAGAAATGGAACAAATAAATAAAAACTTTCCCTTTCATTTTATGTCTCATTGTGTTATTATATGTTCCATTCTAGTGAATGAAGCTGACATTTTCAATCTAAATCACCTGTCAAGATTCACGGCAGAAAAAAAAATTATATATATTGTTTTTATAATTTCATCAAATATTAAAATTGGTTTCTACTATTTAGTTTATTTTTAATTTTTCTTAAAAAAATTGGTCTTATTTATCTTTTTGTTAAATATAATATGTATTTTTTAATGAAATTTATTTAACCAATTTTTAAAAATACCAACAGGGATTTATTGAAAGTCGTTAAATTTGAGCGTTTGAGAGTAAAATCCAAAGAACATGAACTACCAAGTTAGAAGATTTGAGGGAAATTACTAATATGCAGGAAAGAAGTAATATTTTGTCAATTAAACTATTTTTAGATTATTGTTAAACAATATATATATATATATATATATATATATATATATATATATATGATTATTTATTTATTTATTTATTTTGAATTATGACTTCCATAAAATTAAATAGAATATAAGAATTATACGATTCTAGCATAGATTGACGTGTGATTTTAATATAATCAACTAATTTTTAATACATAGTATCTAGACAACTATGTTGAATTTAAAATGATTGAAATAAAATTGATTTAAATATGATACAAAAATATAGAGAGAAATATATAAGCAAATTTTATTTTTTAAAAATACAATGCTTATATTACGTGTTATCACTATATTGGTCCATCTGTACCAAAAAATAAATAAATTCATGAAAAAAATTATGCAACTAAATTAAATCTTCTATTATTTATAGATATAAATGGTTTTTTTTCGTTATGTCGAAACAAATATAATAAAGGAAATTAATGGTAAAAGAAAAAAAGCCAGTTAAGTAATGCATTTCACCTAATGTCTCCACTTATAATTGTTATAATACAAGATTGATTTAAATAATAATCTAATTCAAGTCAAACTAGACACTAAATTTTTAATTGTTACTATCTTTGATATTTCAAAGGTCAAAGAACAGAATGCCACGTCATCTCCTTCATCAAACGGACACGTAATTACAATTGTTTTTTCTAGGATTGACACGTAATTAATTAAACATTCTTAATTGGACACTAACTAGTGGAATTACTAATGTAATTTGACCCCTTATCCATTGATTACCTTCCAACATGACTGATTAACTGTAATTTACATATTTACCCTTAAATTTAGTTGCTTGTTTATGACCTTAATATGTAATTTAGCCTCACATCACAAGCAATAATGTATTATAAACTTCATATTATATGATTAATCATAGAGAGAGAGCGACATCATCATATGACCAATCCTAGAGAGAGAGCGACACCATCATAAGCTTACTTTTGCTCTAACTTTCGTATTGCATCTTTAACCACTTTGTTCAACGTTTCTTGTACAAAAAAAAATATTTTTTTTATAGTTAAATGGTAATTATTATTATTATCAATTATTTTTTGCCGACACAAACAAAAGTAATATTAATTTTCTTGAGATTTGAATTATTTATTAGTGTATGTAAGATCAGTTTGATAGAAGAATGAAACATTCCTTACCAATGTAAAATAAAAATAAGTACTCATGATTATTAATGCAGAAAAAAAATGTACACTATTATAATGGTGCATACTTCTTATATTCACGGTATAATTTCTATTTATAAATAATTATTTAATTTTATTGAACCTTACGTAATTCTTAAAAAAGACCATGAAGGTGACACAATTAATAAAAATAGTATCCATACTAAATGGTATATTTCTTTTTCATTAATGTCTTATAAATAAATATGTAGTCTACTCCTATAATCTACTCCTTTCTTGAGTTTAAATATTTTTTTCTTAATATGAGATGTCTAATATGGGATGAGACAGTGATTGATTGATTTTTTTCTTGGGTTTTAATTTGAATTAGTTTACAAAAATTATTTACCTATGGACTACCCTCTACACATTTTTTTCTAACACACTAGTCTATTAATACAAATATATACGTTGAGAGGCTTACTATACAAAATTTAGGCGTCTATTGAAAAAAAAAGAACAAAAAATATAAGATCCTAGGTTAGGGAAGGCTAAAAAGCTATTATTTGTTGTCTACTTCTCGAACCTTTACAGCTTGGGTTTGGTTTTTTCGATGAATTTCGGTGCGTTAATGAAAAGCGAAGCATAGTGTGTGAATGAGAAAGGAAGAAAGAATGGAAAGAGACGGAGTAGTCTAACCGTTTCCTAAGACACTCATAAGTAAATAAAGAAGAATAAAAAATATTTAAAAAATACAGTAAAAATAAAAGGACTAAAACTACAAATTTAACGGTAAATAAGTAGACGACAAGGGTGAAAAAGCAAGAAGAGGAGGGTTATGTGAAAAATAAAAATAAAAATAAAAATAAATTGTGGAAAGTGACGGAACGTGAAAATTCCTTGGAAGGAATTAGAAAGGGGAAGAGGAAGAGATTTGGGTCCACAAAATCAGAAGTGCGAGAAAGAACAAGATCGGGGCTTTTATGTAAAGTAAAGTTTTATCGGGGACCATTTTTAAATTATTATTAACTTTTTTTTGGCTGTTTAAAAATTTTGATTATTATTGAGTTGTTGAGAGGTCAGGTGTGGCAATCTGGTTGGAAAACAAAGCCCATAATAAAGTCCACTTGGTCCAGCCTAAGTTGGTGTATGCTTTTTAAGTGCAGTGCAGGTCACAGTTCTACCTCTTGCACAAGTGGTCCTTCCTCTCCTCCCTATTCACATTCAAAGCCCAATCAACACTAAACTCAATCATATAATATTCCCTTTCATTTTGATGGAAAGCATTTAGACTTTTAGTTTCCCATTTCCAAATTCACCTCATCAATCTCATTTTTTATCACTCCAATTTCATATCTTACGTGGCAATCTCTTCTTCAAATAATTAGGGCTACGTCACTTTTACTTCCAATCCCAACGAAACCATAAATTTTACACATTTTTTTTTTTTGTTAAATTATAAATTATGTTCTTAAATAACTTTCAATACTTGGTCTCTAAATTTCATATTTAAAATTTTAATTTTATATCTAATAAATTACTAGAATTTGTTTTTAAAAAAGTTTAAATTATAAAATTAAAGAATTATAAACCACTAAGTTATTATTAATTTTATATTATCATTTATATGTCTCAATTAAAGGAGGAAAATTAAGGGGCAAAATAAACTATCAATTTTTGTGGAGGGAATATTTGAAAGAATAAATCTGAGAGTTTATGGAGGAAATAATTTAATAACTTATTAAATAATATGAGGCCGAAAATAATTTTAAAAAATGGCATAAAATTGTGTGGAACCTATCATATTTTGCAATCATAGAAGTTGTGTGTGGTCGCATTCGAAATTTAATAATAATTCATTATGGTGACACGAGCGTGGGTGAGAAATTCAATGATAAGATATTAATATATGAAAGGTATGTGACACTAACCATTGCTTTGCTTTTTATTTAGGGGAAATATTGAAGTTAAATTAACATTATTTAAGATAAAGTGATTGCAACAACTCATTTAAATCAATTATTATAGGTCTTCTTTCGTTTCCTGGATATCTTTTTAATTTTTATAATTTAAAAAATTCTGAAAACATAATTTATTCGAAAAATAAAAAATATCTCCCATCCAAACCTATTTTTATAAAATTATTAAAACATAATTTAGTCCAAGGTTCAGTCCCTCAAAACGTACGGGAGGTGTTGGCGTTGGTAAAAAAAGGCAAAGCCAAAAAAGAAGTGTGTATGATATGAGTTTCGGTAACGAACTACTTGTTCAAAAAAACGTAAAAAACATTTTTTTTACGAAACTTGTATATGCAAGCTAAATTTCTTATTTAACCTATATTTTAATAGTGAATTATTAAATTTTAAACTATAAAATAAAATACAATCATTTTTCAAACTTAGGTAATGAAAAATATTCATCTTCAATGATTGAATCCTCAACATCATTTAGGTACAGAGGCATTAAAAAAGAAAATCAAGTACATTACATTTACATATGAATTTAACCAAAATAAAATCCAAAGTCAATAATATAATGGCCATTTAGAACATTTCCACCTTTTAGGGTTTATCGTAATTATTATGTAAAACATATAGCCGCCGCCAATCATGATTCACAAATGCTTTTGATTCTCTTAAGGAAACTTTTTTTTTTTTTTTTTTAATCTTAGGGAAATAATAATAAAATTAAGGGTTCGTAGTTACCTCAAAAAGACCGTGAAGAGCTCAAGCCCAATGAAGTGTTGGGCTTCTGACGGCCCATATTTACAGGCCCATACTAGCCATGACATGGCCCAAAACTGGGTTGGATTTTGAACAGTATAAAAAGCGCGGGGATAGAACAAGCCCGCCAAACAGAATGGAGCGCGCGACAGAGTCCGGTTCCGAGGAAATGCAGGACAGTCATTGCTCGTTCGTTTGGGATGAGAAGTTTCGGCTATACTTCCATTCCAGGTTTCTTTAACTATTCTCTCATCTATTGATTTTGCTTTGCTGACTTTTCATTGCCAAATCATCGAACATTTGTACAACAATCTTTTGGAGAAGGAAACTTGCTATTTCTGAAGTTACAGATGATTTGGAAGATAATTGTAAAGATACAGGATCGAAACGAACATTTTAAGATATCTTTATGGAAAATGTTCGATTGAGGAGTAATCTTATTGTTTTACAGCTTGAAATCACAATTAGTTCGTTGTAATTTTGTTGTATAATATATAACAATTTAATATGCTACCTAAAAACTTATATCGTATATCGCATTGTTAGATGATAAGTACACCGGTACCTTCACACGATTTCTTCTATCCTCTGTGAAATTTTTCGTACTGTTAGTTTGTTATTTCTTTCTAGAAGGATGTTGCTGAATTTCAACAACTCTGCTTCTAAGTTGCCATTTCAAGTGCATTTTCTACTGCAAATTGTTACTTACTTGCATTACTTCCAACAGCAGTGGATTTTATCTCGATCCTGTAGCGGATTGGTACTATAGCAGTCGAGATGGTTCTTATTACAAATTCGAAAATGGAAGCTATGTGCTTCTTCAGTCGAACGAGGTACTGTCAATTGGTTGTTTATATGAGCATACGCCTGCCGTAATCACTGTGGTCTTCTTTTGTTTTGATCTGAGATCACTCTAATTAATTTCTTGCTTTTTGGACATTGTAGCAGGTGAAGAATGTAAGATGTGTCGTGATATCCTGTTAAAGGCGAACCATGCAGATAAGTGTGTACTACCGGCAGCGAGGATCACTCTTCATTTGAGGCCAGTGGACTTGATGGTCTAAATGCAGAGGAACTGATGGAGGCGGACTACCATCAGGTTAGTTATCAAAGCATTTTAACACTCTTCAGCCAATTATACTGCAGCTGCTTGTTTTCAATAGATTTCAAGTTTGGTCGTTGACGAAGAGCTGCTAATTATTTTATTGTTCTGGCCAATAGACCTAATTGATTACAGTTTCAAGTGAAGTTTCATATGCCTGGCTTGTTTTGGACCAGTACTGTGTATGCTTTCGATGATTGTTTAGATATTCCTCTTATCTTAATCCAGCCATTGATATTTATAAAACGCTTCCAGAGCCATTGGTTTTTAAATGTGAATATGCTTACTATTTTCGTCAAACTAGATGATTGGATTAGACTTTTCCTTTGTTAGATCCTCGACATATTCTGTATTTAAATTATATGTCAAGGCATGATAGATCTCTTTTTTGACAGCTGAACCAAAATCACTACTGTGCCCTACTACTTGCCAAGTTTAACCTATCTCAAACGGAAGGTATTTCTAAGCTTCTAAAACTCCACTGCCATTTTCTGCAACACCGTTGATGTTGTTGCTTCCATGACTATGCTTACTTGCAAAAAATTTGTATAGTCGGCTGTGAATTCACATTTGACGACTCTCACTAAATGACGAATGGATAGTTATATGACATATGCTAAGGAAGCTTTATTTTTTTCATCAGCTCTTGATGCGGCCAATGTTGTCTTTTGTATTTAACTGACGAATATGTCCCATTTGTTTTTATTTTTAACTGGAGACACTGAGGTTGGCATTACTGTTCTTGAGCATAAGAATCATCCTACATCTTCAACAACTTATGATGCTAAAAACTGTCTGTCATCAAGTGTTTGTGTGCATTTTTATTATTATGATGAAACCAGAATGACTTTTGTTGTAGTTCAGGCTATGGTAACATAGAGGATAGAGGTGAATGTTACTACGATTAAAATTCTGCAATCATGAATTCTGGTCGAAGAGTGTTATGTGGAGGTAATGTGACTTCACTAGTTGAGAAAGTAATTTAATTACTATTGTGCAACTAATGACTTTGGCTGTGGTTCAGAGGATGATACTCAGAGGATGCAAGGTGAATGGCTTCGAGACAAAAATCATACTATATTGAATCCAGGCGAAAGTGTATTTTATGGAGGTAGTGTAACTCTACTAATTTGCAACCTAGCCTCAAGTTTGGGTTCTGTTGCATGCAATATTTTCGTTCTTTTGTGTCTTATATTAAAAGAAATTAGCACATTTGATCAACTTTTAGATGTTACAGTCATATACAAGTCTAAAATTCTTTTATAAAGTGTGAAGTAATTTGTAGTTCATTTAATTACTTGTACATTTTGAAATTAGAAAATATCAGTAACAACGTTATTAGATATATAGAAATATGCATAAATGATTCCTTTTACTATCAGCATCATACCCTTGATTTAATTAGTAACATTTTAAGCTAGTTAACAATTTTTAATATCAACATATTGTTTGTTATTTTTCATTGGAGTATTAATTAAAAAAGTTTACGTTATGAATGATATATTTTCAATTATCATTCATTTCACAATTAACTTTATTTTTATTAGTCACACAAAGAAATACTAGTTAAAAAGTCTAGAATAATACAAATGGGTTTTTGTACTTTTATTATAACGATAATATATGTAATATAATTATTTGCTTGCTTTGTTTTATTTTTTGAAGTTGTTTTCTATAGTTGAAGATATTAAAACACTTTTCAATACCTCAAATATCATTTCTTAGTTTCACTCAATTTTAAATTGCGTGATAAGAAAATCAATTTTATATTTAGAATGTTGTTTTATCCCATGTATTAATTCGTTACAAATGACATTTGACAAGGAAACTGAGGTGATATACTAATATATAGAGTTGTTAGAAGTATGAGGACATTTTTATGTAAATCATAGTTCTTCTCTACTTACACTTTGGTATAACTTATGTGTATCTATTTATTACTAGTAATATTTAATATTTAGTACTGAAATTAATATATTGACATTAGTTTAGAGATTTTCTAAAAGTAGGCATGACTATTCACAAAATGTTTTTTCTTCACTAGCCATATATATTATGGATATACACATCTCATTATTCTATTACCAATTATCATGCTTCTGAAATCTTTACTACAGTCTACTCTATTGTCATATATGTAATCTCTTGCGAGACTTATAGAGGGATTAAAAGATGTTTGGATCTATAATATACTATATCGAATATCTCATCCATGTTAAATGGTTTTCTTTGGCTTCTTTTGAAGGTGTTTCGATGGATGAAATAACTGGAAAGCCCCGTATGTTGAAGTCGCACATTATGGGAAAGAAACAATTCCCAAACTCTCTGTTGTGGACATCTGGGACTGGTCGACAGTCTCAGAGTCCAGAACAGGGGAAAAGGCCAAAGCTACGAGGTTGGTTGAAAAACTGGTGAGAAAGTCTGCAAAGCTTCATCTTTCGGTTTCGCCAATGTTGCTCTTCTTAAAACAGCTCCAATATGTGAATCACATTTATTAGATTTGGTACAAGTTGCAACAAGGTGATTTCTAAATTCTGGGTCATTCTCTACAAGTTTTTCTTTTTCTTACCATGTTATGACCACCCAAAATTTACTTTCAGGGAAAACCTACAACCTACAAAGTCCTAGTAAGAGGTAGTTGGGCTCCATGTAAGAAAAAGACTGGAGTTTCCCTGATTTAATAGATGGCCAATTGATCTTTGCTAATAACGAGGCAAAATGTGCGGCTGCATCTACGTGTTGGTAGATAGTCTCTCTCTGCGTCTGCAAAGGTAAACTTCATACTACAGATCGAATCAATATCGCTGCGACTCTGTTTGACAAGTTTTGGACAAGTTTTTTTATGAGTCGACTGAGCATGACCAAAACTTGTGTACAGAAGTTAAAAGCAAATAAATTAGCCGAGAGAAGAATCCTTCACGGTGGTTTAGGGGTGGGTCTTGGACCGAAGGATTCATCGCGGTGATAAAACATTACCACCCCCTTCTGGCTATTCCGAGAGCACTGCAGCTGAAACCTTGAATATTTCAGTTGGCGCTGGTAGTTACGCACGACAAATCTAAACATGCTTGCCGTGGAAAGAGGTTTGTTAAGTCTATCCTTAACACTTTAATGAAGTGGTTCATATGATTTCCAAAATTTAAGTTCCTATTTAATAATGATATTTTAGTAGTTTACTGCTTTGAAAATTTAATTTTTCTTTTTAATATTTCTTCACCGTAGTTTGATCAAAATTGTATTTCTAGTTTTATTTTTTGAAAATTGTATTTATTTGATTACTTTCTTCACTATCGTTTTCATTTTCTTTAAGAACTATTAGAATTCTTAGTCAATTTTTTTAAAAATAAGCTTTTATATTTTTTATCTCAGAATTTTGAAATTATATTTTAGTACGACAACAAAATAGAAACAAACTAAAAATAAAATGGTTAGAACTTCTTAGTCAAATTTTAAAACCAAAAATAAGTCTTTGAAGTTATATTTTTAGTTCAGAATGGACTTGGATTTTGAAATTATATTTAAAAAGTAAGACAACAAAATAGAAACATACCAAAAATAAGAGTTATCATTACTACAAATTACATCATGACAAAAAAACGAAGGTTTAAAAAGTAAGACAACAAAATAGAAACATACCAAAAATAAGAGTTATCATTACTACAAATTACATCATGACAAAAAAACGAAGGTTTAAATTAGAATATGCAGTATCTTTCATATTTCTCTTATGGAATGTAACGATATTCATAGGCTAGAAACGAAATGTTAGAATGTGGGAAATTAAACGTAATATACAGGTACAAAATTTAGAAAATCTATTTGATCTCAGCTTTCAGCATCGCCGGAAATAACCACCTCATCTGTGGGTGGCTTCTCGGCAAGGGGTGAATCAACTTTATTCTCGACCGTTGGACTCTTCGGCTGCTGTAAAGCTTCCTTGAAGCTTTGAAGCTCCCGATCCTTCTCTGCAAGCTTCTCTTGCAACACGATAGCCTAATTCATTGAATACGAAAAAGAAACTGATAAATATAGAAATTGATTCAGAAAGTGACCAAAAAATATAACACGGATGATGAGCGTACCAATTCGTTTGACCTTTCAACGTCATTTGTCAGCCCCTCCATATGTTTCTGTAAGGCTGCATAGATTTGTGGTGTTAACATTAGTTTAGCAGTCAAAAGTCATTTTTAGTGTTCTTTTAAAAATCTTGTGCTTGATAACAAATTAAACATCGTTCAACCAGCTTGATTTATGATAATTTTAAAATAGTTACTTTAAAGTCGGATTATGAAAAGAAAGTGACTCTAAACGAAAATTAAAGTGCTTATTAATTATTCATGAAAAAATCGCAATAACTTGAAGCATGCAAACTGTTCCAGATCTGAACTTCAGAAAGTCGTGCAACAAAAATGAGTATTTAATGATAGATACTGACCTTCGTACTGATTTCTAAGTTCCGTATTTTGAGATTTCTGCAACGCGAGCTTTATTCCTAACTCATGCATCTGCAGTCGAGGGCGAGGCGAATGATTGCACAAACAAATGAAGTAAAATTATCACATGATACCGGGGGCACAATTTATCTTTCAAAACTCACCCTCCTAAAAAAAGCTCCATTTGAAAAAACTCCATAAAAGAGGTGAATGAACATAGAGTAAGTCCACAACACGACGTAAATTAGGGACTATACCTTCCCTTCAGCAGCTTGATTTCCTATCTCTTCATTTTCCTCTTGCAGAGTCCTACATTTAGCCATCAGCATTTTACCCATCTTGCTTGATGGAGTAAAACTTACTGCGGCAATGTTATCTTGCAGCTCCTTAACCTTTTTGTCTTTCTCCTCAACCAAACTCTGCATGTCATGACAAAGTCAAATAATTAATACTCAATTCACTAATTATGATTACGAGTTTATGCTGTTATCATAGAATTCAAATATAATATTTCACTCACAAAGATGGCTCCTAGCAACTTTGGCTTTACTGTTTCACTTTTTTCCAATTGGTCAAAAACTACTTTTCAAAACAGTTCTGACAAACCCCCCCGACTCTCCCTTGTAATTCACTCACATAGTAACCCCCTCTCAAAAAGTTTGTGGTACCGCCTAGGATCTTTTAGCATCCACCCTCCATTAAGTTTAACCATGAACAGAACATGAAGAAAAGATGGATAAATGACAAATGCTAAGATCTGGTCAAATTCCCATTCTAATTAAGCTTTTAAAATATCTAGCTTGAATGAAAAGATGAGTACAAAGCGAGGTATCAACCATACATATCAAGATTGGTAGTTCATGTAAAACAGACCTTCAGACGAGTAAACTCTTCATGTATTGCAGGATCTATCAATAATCTTCTAGCCTGTTAAAGTTAGTTGTAAGCAAGTAAGTTAAACCTGGAGACATAAGTGATTTCCAAACGAGAAGACAAAAGGTCTACATACAAACACAATGAAGTACTGAAGTAGAAGTTTTCTACAACTGACATTACACATCACAACTAGCACATTTGCAATTTATCCTAAATGAAACGAAAATAGATAACAATTGGCCCACCTCCACCTCAAATTTTCAGAGAGGCCTTGACCCAAGGTCAGCAGATGACAAAGATTTTCAATAATAGGGATTTACGCCCAGAGGATTGAATTTAGGACCTCGGAAAGAATATCTAAACATACGAAGACCTTCAAACTAGGGTCACCTTGGGATTGTCAAAATGGTTAGTCACCTTTCTCCTCACATTTCAGAGATTTCTAAGACCTTTCAGATATAAATTCACGGTTTCATAGCTTAACAACAATATATATAAAACAACAAGAACAACCATATATCATATTCTCATCAATCAACTCTAGCATATATAAGCAGATCAATATCTTGCTTCGAACATTATTTATATAAGGAAAAACTGAAAGGAAAAAACAGATTAGAAATGTTTATAAAAGTACATGAAAAGTCAAAAAGTTGTGCTACGTTGTTCACAATATCCAATCTTAGTACTATGCACTTCTACCAAACCGAAATTAAAGCGTCATTAGTACCTGCATGGATGGTGGCTTCAATTGTGCTTTCAAGTCCCGGACTGCAGCCTGGATATTTTAACAATATTATAGATGCCTGATCTTGGAAGTACTCAGAGTAATTAAAATTGTAACAGCAAATGAAGAGTTTCATAAATCAATCCAAAAGGAATTGTGAAACAAAATGCAAGCAGTAGAGTAATAAAGGTGAAAACATCTCCATTTCATACATCACAAAAAGCATATCAGAATTGTAAGCATCTCGGACGAAGCCATATTAGCAATTACAGACTTAGCAGTTCTGTTTTTTACTAAACCTAGCGTCATGTCTTGAATATGGATTAGGAAGCTTCAAGGTATCATGTTCAACTGCCTTTTACTTCGCGCAAAACTTTCACACAAAACTAAGGTTCCAAAGTTCAAATTTTATTAACAACCCTATACCACCAAGGTTGATTAAGTCCTATACGTTAATAAGTGCTGAAAATCATGCACGACAGATGAGAGATATTCCATTTTCATCAACCAAAATCTTCACGTATTTCAAAGTGGAAACAAATAAAATTTTCTGCCTCGAGTCTAAAAGGAAAAAGATGCAGAACTTGCCTTCAACTCTGCAATCTCCTGCTCTCGTTTTGCAAATGTAACGATAAAAGCGGCTTCCTTCTTCTTTGCCTTTTCTAGCTGAAAGATGAAACACATTTTACATTTTGCATGAAAAAATATCAGATTCCTGATTGAATCTACAAAACCAAACATTAAAAAAAAAAATCGGAAAACCTGGTCTCTTAGAGACTCCTCCGAGAACTTCAGGGATTGCAGAAAGCTGATCACAAACTTAGGTTCTGCATCGAAAGATCAATTGTTTTAAGAATGAGCAGGTCATAGAGGATGAACAAAAACGAGCATATCTCAGAGTTCAACAAACCAGGGGAAGCACCAGCAGGAATGAAATTCTCATTCTGAAATGAAGAAATCCACTTCTGAATCTCAGACTTGGCAATTTCAAGCTCTGTCTGAAACCAAGGTAAATCCAACAAGTAATTAAGCATCGCATATGAGCATCCTTGCATAATGCTTCAGTAAAAAGAAGTAGCTAACCAAACTCAAAGGTAGAATATGGTAGTAGACAACAGATCATAGCGATTTCAAAAAAATGTGAAACTAGACAATGATACCAGCTTTAACTCCAGAGCCTCGACTGAGGATTAATAGATTACTAAATAAACACGTTTTTTTCAGCTCGAATAATATGTTAATGGATTGCAAGCCTCTTACATATCAAGTTTACAACTCTAGTTGATTATGACATTAGATTCAAGTAGGATTTTGGTTGTTATTCTGATTCTATAGAATTAATGTAGATTAGATCTCTCTACATAATCATAAACTATTAAACCATGTTAGGTTATGTTTTTCGTTAAGTTTTGAAACACGAAATAGCTAAATATTAGATTCACAAGGTGCCGTATATCAGGAACCAAAAGACATAATAACAGAATTTCTAATGTTAGAAAGAAGGCATCTAATACAAAGATTCATCGGACAGATGGATCTCCAAGCAAAACTAAGCCGAGAACTGAACAAACGCTACGAATAGACAGGCAATGAAGAATGAAGACATGGAGATATGATGAAATAACTAAAACCATACCCGGCATGTTGTGAGTGTATCCTCATAGCTTTTAAGACTGCACACGAGGTTTCAGAATATATAAATATACAAGGAACTTGAAGGATCGCTTCCTTTGAACAGTGCACGATATAGATATTCCGTAACATTTACCAATCACCGAAAATGATTCAATACCTCTCACGAAGTGACAGAATCATTCCTGTCGCTACACCTGGAGCAGTTTCTTCGACTTTAGCGTTAGCCTACATTGAAGCAATTAGATTAAGCCGCAAGTTAACATCATAATGAACAACAAAATAAGTAAAAATCGAAGTAGTAACTTAAGTTCAAATAAAAAACTCGAGAATCAGGTCGTATACCTTTTTGGAACCAAATAAGTCATCCTCTTCATCTTCGAGATCGCCAAAACCTCTCTTATTTCCTAAATTTTCATGAACATAGCACAAAATAAACATCAGTGAACAAATGCCAATCACACACCAGCGATTTGATGCAAAGAATGCGAAATCAACCTGAATGCCTATTGTTGTGCGTTCCAGTGAAGTCGCCTCCAAAATCATCATCCTGAAAGAATTAAGACATCAGAGAGAAACTCCATGGAACAAACACCTAAAACTCGCGTGAAAAGAAAATCGAGCGGTGAAAATAAAACGGAGGAACTTACCTCCTCAAGATGACCGTGCGATGCCATTATAGCAAATTGCGCTTCTCACCAGAGAACTGCAACGCGCGAGACCACTATGACAATAGCGAGGGAAACTAGCAGAGAGAAATAAATCCAAAAGGATGGACGATGTCACGCCTTATGAATCGTAGCGAGGGACGGATTCCTTCGTTCTAATTCAATTTCCCTCCTTTTATCCAAAGGCCGAGTAACCGTCAACAATTAGGCCCATAATTAGAAGCCCAGTTTAGTAAGTCCACCGGCCCATTATAATACCATAAGCCCAGTTTAGTAATTCCTTCGTTCTTCTTCTATTTCCCTCCTTTTATCCAAAGGCCGAGTAACAGTCCAAAGTTAGGCCCATAATTTAGAAGCCCAGTTCAGTAAGTCCACCGGCCCATTATAATACCATAAGCCCAGTTTAGTAATTCCTTCGTTCTTCTTCTATTTCCCTCCTTTTATCCAAAGGCCGAGTAACAGTCCAAAGCTAGGCCCATAATTTAGAAGCCCAGTTCAGTACGTCTACCGGCCCATTATATTATTAAAGCCCATAAGCCCACTTTAGTAATTCCTTCGTTCTTCTATTTCCCTCCTTTTATCCCACTTCATACATATTTTTAACATTTTTAAGAATTTCAATATAAAACATTTAGCTTGCTTACACGGAAATTCTCTGCAATGAGAGCAATACGAACTGGCACCATCAAGCTTTCACAAGTGATAAATTAGCAACTGCACAATCTTTCATGTAAGTTCGAATATAATTATGAAAACTTAAGATGTAGAGCAGATGGATACAACTAATAAAATCATAATCGTGTAAAATAATGCACATAAAGCAAATCAGACACAACGGGCATACAACAGGTCATATGATTATGTCTTCTTCAACTTCAATTTTCAAATATAGAGCCTTCACACTTCACAGTAGTCAGAGAAGTTCTGGCAGATGTTGAGATCAGTACCCCATAATAAAATGTCAATTGCAAGACATTCCATGTCATGAAGAAGGGCTATGCCCGTCAATCTAATGCATATTCAATCATTAGTAGCCTCCAACCTTATTTCCTCACCTGCCATACGTGATGCATTTGGTTAGGAATTCTCTCTTACATAACATTAATTGTGGTGCGGCCATAAAATAAACCAAAACAGTAAACAACTTGTTATGCATAGAAGTTAATAGTGTTATCTCAATATCATAAACCAGAGAATACGAAACATAAGCAGCAGACACCAAACATTAAACTTGAATACCTGAAAACGAGGAGATCGACGCAAAGAAAAGGCAGATCCAGGGGATTGGATACCTGGTTTATTTCCAGGTAAAAATTTCTTAGAACGATTGTTAGTTTCCTCAGGTTGAACATGGTTATCAATTTCTTGAGTTGAAGATTCACTTCCGTCAGTTGATGATGACAAACCAGGAGCTGACAAAGATATCATCGTTGAGTCTTGATGCAGATACAGTGCTTCGGCTCCAACTCCTTTTGAATAAGAAAAATATGACAAACAATTAGTGCAGAACAGATTGAACCCAACAAACTTCAAGAGGCACAACAAAAAGTGATCCGGGTCGTATGTATATTAACTACCAATGATTTTTCTGTGAAGTGAATAGCACCTTTCAAGCAGTAAGTTACAAATTCAGTGCGTACCTTCTGCTGCAGCCTCTTGGAACCTCCGTCTCATGACCTTAACGAACTTGAATAAACCATTTGTTTTATTCAATTCATGAATCAATTCTTTAATATCTCGCAAGGATGGGGTACAATCTAACACTGAAAGTTAAGAAAGAAAAAACTAGGGGTGTCAGAACTCAGAAGACAATGAGCATGACAAAACAACGTATTTTAAGTGCACAAAACTTACATGTATAAGTATCATTTGCATGACGAATGGTAAAAGAATATTCTTTATCAGGATTGTCCTTGATGATTTTCTTGAAAGAAAATGTTACCCCTGAAAGATCGAAAAAAAAATTGTCAAAAACTTAATTTCAAGCTTTCATTCACTAAAAATGTAAAGATTCTTGAAGGAAAGAAAATTGAATTATCATACCATGTCCTCCTTCAATATGAAAACCCAAAACTCTATTGTACCAAGAAATAGCCTCTTGTAAATCACTTCTGCAATCGCTTTCTTGGGTTTCCTTGTGTTCAGAAGAAGATAAAGCTTTGATAGCATTGAAGAGGGAGGGAGAAGCAATTAGTTTTTGCATAAAAATATTGAATTTGGAGATTTCAAGGATGTGAAGTAAGAACTTGCAGTTACGTAGTAACTAAAGAATGCAGTATGCATTACTGTTGAGTTCCAAGCAAGACGTTTTTTTATTACAGGCAGCAAGGTGCATGAAATTATTTTCTACCCAACGTACTTAAGAAACAAACAATGCAGAGAAAAAGCATAACCAAGTTGCTGAATTCATCTTGGAGGAACCATGTGAAATTTGCACAAAGATTGGATTTGAAGGCTAGCGATAACAGACCTAAGAGTGAGCATTCGAAAATAAATTAAGCTCACCAACATAGTTTACCTAAGGATTGCTGAGATATAATGTTAGAATATTTATCCCTCTTCGCTTTACAATCTTGTAAAGTATTCCTGAGCTTCTCGATTCTAGATCTTGAAGCTGCAAGGGAGTCTGTGATTGCCAGCCGTTTGGCCTCTTTGCGAGTCTTCACTACAAAAAAATATGCAAGTATAAAGGTAATCAGCCTTTACTGTGTATGCTAATTTCAAAGTAAGAAATGATACCAGCATCACAAACACCAACGTTTCGCCCATCACTCGCTCCAAATCCAGCGTTAAATGAAAGTAGCATAGTCTAATTCATACCTGCTAGAGCTTTAACCAATTCATCTTCCGCCTCCCTCAGCCTCGCCTTTAGTTCTCCCAGTTTCACTGAGAATTCAAAAAATTAAAGATCAAACAAGAAATTTCAGAGTATGTTTTGGGGCTGTAGAATTACATTCATTTTGAGTCTTAAACGCTATCCCATTCCAAAGCCCTAATGATGACTTCACAAACACTTGTACTACCGACTAAATTGTTGCACTGGTCGCAGTGAAACGATTTCACACCAAATTCTTACAAATTCAATTGAATAGAATGGATGGCTCACCTTGACTTAGGGCATTTTCTTGCGACTTTGCAGAGATCGATTCCAGAGACTTGCGAAATGAAACGGCGAAGGACTCCATCTTTTCCAGCTGGAATGGAATTTCCTTTTCACGAACCATTCGAAGGGACTCCATCTTCGCACGAATTGAATCTTCCACCTTGTTCTCCATTCTTTCACAGAGAAGAAGAGTTACTGTACACACTCTTCGCCTTCGCCCGCCAAATTTGCTTCGAAGTTCAAATTCTTTTCATGAGAACCTCGACGACGATGATGGGTGTAAATGGGCTACGAAATGATTGTCCGAACATCTACAAGCGTGTCCAGTTGGACCCTCGGTTTAGTGTAGCCCATAACAACTTTGGGCCGAAATTTCGCCGGGCCGTTTTCGTTGCTCTATGAGCCCATAAACCCAATCTCAACTTTCAATTATTTTTTTTTAATCTCCAACGGTCGAATTTTTCCCTATCTCTTTATATATTTTATAGAAAAATAATTGAAAAGAATTTTTATGATAGATAATTGTTAAAAAATGTAATATATATATATATATATAAAATGAGAAGGGTGGGGACATCAAACAAATCATTAAAATGAACCAATCAAAACAAAATAAAAAGCTTTTAAAAGTAAGAAGCAAAAATTGACCCAATTATGTGACGTATAATGAAGAATAAAATACTTTAATTATTAATTATTCAATGGAAAACTTTCACTTTGAATATTGATTTAAGTGACAAAATAATTAATAAGAACATTATAAAAAGTTTCCATATCAACTTAGGAAGGGACATCTTCCGAATTTTGAGGCTTGTTGTGGAGCTAAAATGGGACATCCATTCTTTATTTTATAACTCTCACATTTCCTCAATTATTGTCCAAACAACCGATCTAATTGCACATTTTTTAATTTTCCAATATATATATATATAAGTTTTCAAGTTCATATATGATATGGTTTAATATTCATAAATTATTCATTAAAAAGATAGGGTAAGTATATATAATTAAAAAAAATTATCAATTTAATTTTGCTGTTGGACTGAATTAATAAAACTATAAGATCTCTAAGTGTATATAATTAAAATCAATTTTATTACTCCGTTAAAAAATTTTAGTATTTATTTCGACTATTAATTTTGAATTTTGTGTTTGAATTTTTAAATTTTAAATTTTAAATTTAGCATTTCAATTGTATTGAATGATTAAAAAATATTAATATCGGTTACATCTCATACCCTCCTTTTACATGTTTAAGATAAAATTATTGGTTAATAATATGTAATGAAGAAATTGAATTTTAGTAATAAAAATGAAAATAAAGAAGAGCATAATAATTAAAATAAAATCCACGTCAGGATCACGAGACAAGCACAAGGACGGATGACTTCCTTCTAATATAAACCCCTAAAATCTAAATCATGATTCCAAATTTTGGATCGGATTGGATTGGCTCTTCTTTACTTTATCTACATAGCACATGGCTTCTTCAAAATTTCTACTAAAGAATCAACTTTTCACCTCATCATTTTGTCAAAAATAAATAAATAAAACAGAGTAGTGCAGCAGATTCTCAGCCATTCGCATCCGTTTTTTTTTTTTTTTTTTTTTTTTTTTTTTTTTTTTTTTTTTTTTTTTTTTTTTTT